>NC_056726.1:1108146420-1108263920 GCF_019279795.1 Protopterus annectens
CTGTGTAACATTATACTAATGATATAGTGACTGCATTTCCTACGTATATCACATAAAGAGAGCTCTGTATCATATTATACTAATGATGTAGTGACTGGATTTCATACATATTTCACAAAAGCAGAGCTGTGTAACATATTAAACTAATAATGTAGTAATTCAATGTTGTATGCATATCACATGAGGCAGATGTGTAATGCATTAAAATAATGTTGCAGTTCATAAATTCATTCACGTATCACATAAAGAGAGATGTATAACATGTCATACTAGTGTCGTACTGATCACAGTTCATACATATATGAAAGAAGAAGAGGTATGTAACATATTAGATTTATGTTATAATAAGAAATGTTCCTACAGAGAAAACTCATTGAGGGCTGTGTAATATATTATATTAACATTACAGTGATCACAGTTCATATGCATATCACATAAGGAGAGCTGTCATCATACTTCATATGTATATCACATAAGGAGAGCTGTCATCATAGTTCATATGCATTTCACATACAGAGAGCTGTCATCATAGTTCATATGCATATCACATATGGAGAGCTGTCATCATAGTTCATATGCATATCACATATGGAGAGCTGTCATCATAGTTCATATGCATATCACATATGGAGAGCTGTCATCATAGTTCATATGCATATCACATATGGAGAGCTGTCATTATAGTTCATATGCATATCACATAAGGAGAGCTGTCATCATAGTTCATACGCATATCACATACAGAGAGCTGTCATTATAGTTCATATGCATATCACATATGGAGAGCTGTCATCATAGTTCATATGCATATCACATAAGGAGAGCTGTCATCATAGTTCATATGCATATCACATATGGAGAGCTGTCATCATAGTTTATATGCATATCACATACAGAGAGCTGTCATCATAGTTCATAAGCATATCACATACAGAGAGCTGTCTTCATAGTTCATATACATATGACATAAGGAGAGCTGTCATCATAGTTCATATGCATATCACATAAGGAGAGCTGTTGTCATAGTTCATATGCATATCACATATGGAGAGCTGTCATCATAGTTTATATGCATATCACATACAGAGCGCTGTCATCATAGTTCATATGCATATCATATAAGAAGAGCTGTCATCATAGTTCATATGCATATCACATACGGAGAGCTGTCATCATAGTTTATATGCATATCACATACAGAGCGCTGTCATCATAGTTCATATGCATATCATATAAGAAGAGCTGTCATCATAGTTGATATGCATATCATATAAGGAGAGCTGCCATCATAGTTCATATGAATATCACATAAAGAGAGCTGTCATCATAGTTCATATGCATATCAAATAAGGAAAGCTGTCATCATAGTTCATATGCATATCACATACGGAGAGCTGTCATCATAGTTCATATGCATATCACATATGGAGAGCTCTCATCATAGTTCATAAGCATATCACATACAGAGAGCTGTCTTCATAGTTCATATGCATATGACATAGCTGTTGCCATAGTTCATATGCATATCACATACGGAAAGCTGTAATCATAGTTCATATGCATATGACATATGGAGAGCTGTCATCATAGTTCATATGCATATCACATAAGGAGAGCTGTCATCATAGTCCATATGCATATCACATACGGAGAGCTGTATAGCACATTAACCTAATGTTATAATGATCTTTAATCATACAGATATCACATCATAAGGAGAGCTGTGTAACATATTACACAATGCTCCCTTTGGTATGTACCTAACCAGGCATATCCAACAACTGGAACATCAACAGAGTTTCCTCACTAAAAGAATACAGTGCATAAGTAATATGTGCTATGCAGACTGCCTCAAGGCCCTATCCCTGTATTCTGACTCCTACAGACTTTTAAGGGAAGATCTATGCCTGGCATACAAGGCATTGTCAAACCACACTCTGATGGACCTCGTGCATATCCACAAAACAAACAGTATGAGAATTACCCATTCTAAAGAATTAAACCTTGCCTGTGATATAAATAGGAGCTGCTGGAGAGATAGGTATGTATCTCAGAGACTACATTGTCTATGAAACAGGCTCCCCATCCATGTCAAGCAGAGTTCCTCACTAACCCAATTCATGTGCAACTTGGACAATTTGATTAGAGCAGGAAATTCATCCCTGGGTTGGCACCTACATGTCTCTAATGCAAACAGGTAACCTGTAAATATTTCATGTCCCAGGCCCCTGCTTACACTTATCAAGGGTTTTAGAACTTGTCAGAGATTTGGGATACATGGCTAGGCTTACCTAGGCCCATGTGGTCATTGGCCTAGTAATCATCAATGAACCCATGAAACTAATTTTATTGTGATCATTGTTTTTCCACATATCACATAAAGAGATCTCTGTAACATATTATACTAACATTACAATGAACATAATTCATACGCATATCACATAAAGGAAGCTGCGTAACATAATATATTTATAGGTAAATAGGTTCATAAGTGTATACTAGGTTAATGACTAGTAGGGCCCTTAAAACCTAACCATGCAACCCACATGTGACCCACAAATCTGATTTATATTTGATTTATAATGAGTGATTTACTGAGTTGCCTCTGTTCATCAGATTCATAAGGCCAGACCACGGTTGAATATCCAATTATCCATCCATAAGTACAAGTTGTGTCTAAATAGGGACAGGGAGGACCTCTGCTTCACACGTATAGAATGAGAATTCTCTGGGAAACATGTCTAAATTGGGAAAGGGAGGACCTCTGCTTCACATGGATGGAATGGGAATTTTCTGGGAAACATGTCTAAATAGGGACAGGGAGGACCTTTGCTTCACACGGATGGAATGGGAATTCTCTGGGAAACATGTCTAAATAGGGACAGGGAGGACCTCTGCTTCACATGGATAGAATAGGAATTCTCTGGGAAACATGTTTGTCTCTCTAACATGTCCTATTAATTTTGCAACCAAAATGTAGGTCTTTTCATCCAGAAGCTCTGATGTTGTTTGCTTTGTGGATGTGCAAAAGATTCATCAAAACAGGGTACAGCAGTGATTCAAAGACTGCTCCCAGTTTGTAATTAACTGTAAACTTGGTTAGCCAGAGGCCTTTGACATTTGCTTTGATATATGAGAAGGAGATGTCAAAGAAGAGTGGGCACTGGTTACCAGCCTCTATTTGGAGGTGACTTCATGGATTCAAACTTCCTGGGTCCCGTCAGTGAGCTAGCTAGCTGCCCAGCATGTTATAAAAGGGTTTATACTTAGTTATGTAAGTTTATTGACAATGCCTGACTGGAGTACTGTATCAAACACCTTAGGTAGGCAGTATGCACAGGTTTCCTTTCATCCATTGCTTTACTGACCTTTTCAAAGATGTCCACTAGAATCAGTAAGCATGACCTTCCTTTATCAAAGTAAAATTGGGATGGATCCAGTGTCTAGAGGTATCCTAATCATAGGATCATATGAGGCAACTAGGCTAATGGCACTAGGGCCCTTACAATATTAGCCAAGAGATTATCCCCAAAAGAAACCTCAGTCAATACCTGTCACCCCTGTCAATGAGGGACATAGGTGGAAGCCCTGAGACAAATTTGTGGTTTCCCATACACTTATCAAAGTTGCGCTTGAAGAGGGTCAGCAAGGTACTCTGTTTGACATGTATGGGAAGTCTATTCCAGAGACAGGGCAGCATCTGTAAGACAAACCTATCTCTCCAGCAGGTTTTGTTGATGTCACATATTAGATGTAGGCCTTTCAAGTGGGTAATGCATGAGGAGTTAGCATCTCTAGTATGGCAGAGTCCGATATTGCCTTGTAGGTGAGACACAGGTCACCTCTGAGAAATCTGTATGATACTGAGTACAGTGATATTGATTTCAGCCTGTCCACATAGGACAGGTGTTGGAGGCCATGGATTCTCATTGTGAGATATTTCTGTGGCCTTTCCACTTGGTGTAGGTGTTTGGAGAGGTACATACCAAACAGGGCGTTATACTCAATTATAGTAATAATGAGGGAGGAGTACAGAGCGGTAATAACCTTCTTTTTTCTGGATGCAATCCTTTTACTTATGAGATGAACCAAGTGAAAGGCTTTTTTGACTACTGCCGCCACATGATGGTCGAATGTGAGATAGTTGTCAACCTGAGTACCCAGGTCTCTCACGACAGGTTGTTTGCTTAGGGGGTTGCCATTGACATGGTAATCAGCAGGGGCCATGTTTTTGCAAAATGGTATGATAATACATTATTTTGCATTTAACTTAAGGCCATGACTTTGTCACCAGTTATTTGTAGCTGTGACATCCTCTTGCAGTATGTTAACATCATTTTGGGAGTCGATGACAGCACCCAACTTACAGTTATCTGCAAACTTGGTCAGGCACAGGCCCTTTGTCTTTGCTTGGACCTCTGAGAATTAGATGGCAAACAGTAGGGGTCCCATGACAAATCCTTGGGGAACACCACTAGTGACAGGTCTGCCATCAGGGGTGGTGAAGCCTATTTTGATCTTGTGGGTCCTATCTGTCAACCAGTTGGCCACCCATCTGATGAGATAGGGACTAACACCAAGTTGTGTTAGCTTTTCGATGATGCCTGAATGGGAGATTGTGTCAAAGGCCTTGGCCAGGTCAAGGTAAGCTCTATGTACTGACTTTCCCTCATCAAGGGGCTTGGTGACAGTCTGAAAGAAGTCAGCTAGGTTCAATAGGCAAGCTCTGCCCCTGACAAACCTGAACTGGGTGGGATCAATTATTTGGAGATTGCCTATGTCCTTGTTTATGAGATCCATAATAATACACTCCATGGATTTACAGATCTGACTTGTCAAGGTAATGGGGCGATAGTTTCTTGGGTCAGTAGTGGCACCACCTTTGTGCAAGGGGATAACAATGCCAGTTCTCCACTCTGCTGGAATGAAGCCTGTAATTAGGCTGTGGTTAAACAGGGTGCTCAGTGGTGAAGCTAGTTCTTGCTGGAGATGGTACAGAATACAGCCTGTGATACTATCAGGCCCCATGGAAGCTGTGTTCTTTGCCTTGGCTAGGGCTTTTAATACTTGATCTATGGAGATGTGAGGTGTGGGACAAGTATCAGGTATGTCAACTGGGCCTTTGGGGGGGGTGAAGTTTGCACTGAACCTACCAGCTAGCAGGTTGGCTAAGTCGACAGCATCAGTGTAATTGGTACCATTAAGTACTAATTCGAAGCAAACTTGGACTTTACCATGGAGGTTCCTAACAGAACTGAAGAAGGATTTGTGATTTCTCTTTGTTTCAGAGGCTACTTTTGACTCATAATTGGCTTTGTAGGTTTTCACTTGTGATTTAATTTGCTTGTTGAGGCAGAAGAGGCAGTTTTTCCAATTTGAAATGTCTTCCTTTTTACCCTTGGACAACAGTTTCTTCCTTTTGTTGTAAAGTCTGTTGATAGAGGATGTCCATCAGATAGGTTTGTGTTTCCTTGAGTAGCAGGTTTTAGTTCTGTTGGGTATGGCTGAGTCCATGCAGTTGTACAGGTGCTTGTATACTGCACTAGCATACTGTTCAGCATAGTTGTCTGCATCCTCTGAGGGGGGCAGTGATATGAAGCTGCAGATAACCTCCCTCAGGAGGTTGTAGTCAGTTTTTTAGCCTGGTTACAGCTGGGGAGGGGTTGGGTGGGATAGAAACTGCAAATGAGACAGACTGATGGTCTGATCTCACCAGGGAAGAACATACTATGGGAATGGTTCAATAGTCACCCATGTTGGTGAGAACCAAGTCCAGTATGTTATCTCCTCTTGTAGGGGATGAGACCAGCTGCTCTAATGCATTAGAATTGAGGAAGTCAAGAAATCATTGGGTGACAGCATTAGTTCAGGAATAGTTCACCCAGTCTATGGTGGGGTAGTTGAAGTCACCAAGGATCAGGGTGTTAGAGGGCACCTTGATGGAGTCAAGTAGGTACAGGTAGGATGAGTGGGTGTCCTGAGTCAAGGAGTGGGTCTATAGCTGGCTATAACTTGGATGGGTGTCTTACCAACTGTCAGTTGCACCTGGAGTAATTCCAGTGCGTCATGCTGGTAAACCACTCTGGAGGTGTCCCTGTCCTTAATGAAGATAGAGATGTCACCACCCTTAGTCTTTCTGATCTCATTTTGGGGTCAGAAAGTGTGGAAAGATGCATAGCCTGATAAAGCAGGAGTGTTCTCTACAGCACAGAATAAAGTTTCTGTGACTGCACTGACATTGGCATCTTCCAGTGTGAGGAAAGCCTCCAGTGAGTGCATTTTCAGGTTAACGCTCCTAGCATTGAGCAGCATGACCTTCAATTTGCTTTTGGGCAGATCATTTATGTTGGAAGATTTGTCTTTGGGACATAGCCTAAAAAAGGCACAATGGAGAGGCAATAGCCTTGGCCAAGATCTGGGAAGCCCAGGGGTGACAGTGGAGGCTATCTCCAGAAAAGCATCGAGGCCTGTCAACCATGTCATCCCAGGCAGACAGATACTGGATCCCCCTGGAAAGACACCAGAAACTAGGCCAATTGTTGAAGTCAATCATTTTTTGATGCTATTGTGGTATAATTCTTGGTGAAGGTAGGATGCTGCTTAAGGGTAGGGTCATACCTGCCTGGAGCACATACTCTGAGAGCTTAATCATGTCTCTCTTCATATAGTCCAGGGAGGTACGTCTCAAGTAATTCACACTGACATGGACAATGACAGAGTCATACTTGTACCTGTTGTGGAGAGACTTAAGTGCATGTGTAATGTAGGGGATTCTAGCATCTGACAAATAGCTGACCCTGACCCTCTCCTTTTTGAGTCTGGTGAGGGGGACATCAGTGTGTCTCACTATTGAGTTGCCAATGACTAGTATGTTTGGTTTACTGTTATGCCTTATGGGCTGCATTGGTTTATCATTATGCCTAATGGGCTGTGTTTGTGACACACTGGTGTGTTGACTATTGTGTGTGATGTGATTGGTCTTGTGTGTGGAATGTTTGTGTGTTTTAGCAGTTTCTGTTGTTTGGGTAAGTTTTTTTGAGGACCCCTGCATAGGTGGGTGTGTGACTCTGTGATGTGGGTGGTGTAGTGTTTGTGTTGGCAACCTCCTGTTTGTCAGGAGTACTGGCTATGGTGTTAGAGTAGTAAGTAGAAGAATTATGTGCTGGGAGAAGGGGACTGTCCATGAATATGAGCCATTTGCTATACTGTCGCAGTATGTCCACGTTGACCAGGCTAGCAGGAGAAACTGATGTGAATTGTCCAGACATCATGTTCTGAATACTTGATGGACTTATGGAGAGCAGGGTTTGATAAGGGTTTGTCCACAAAAACCCTAAATGTAAAATAACTGGCCTGAAGCATAAGTGCTAAAATCAAAATTAAGATGCTTAGAATAGCAGCCAAATTTAATCAGGCTGATAATTAATCAGAATGATAATTCTTTCCATGTCATTTGCAGATAAGACTAGTTAGACTTATTAGTCTGTAGTTTTCAGGATCTGTTAAAGGTCCTTCCTTATGAATGAGGATGACCATTGCAGGGGTCCCAATAAGTCATATTTTAGACTGTTTTGAAGACATCCTGGGATGTTACTGGAGACCACTGAGGCTGTGTTCTCACCTTTAGTGAGTGCAGCTAGTACTGACTACCTAGTTTTAGTTGGAGGGGTTATATTTGAGGGTATTATTAGGGGGGTGGCTGGGGGTAAAGCTAGAACTGAATTTGTCCACTAAAAGGTTCACCATATTGCCAGGCTAAGTGAATGTGACATCATTAACCACCATTCCAACACATTGCAGTGTACTGCCCTTGAAGTTTCTGACATAGCCATAAGAGGAATTATGGTTAACGTTCACCTGAAAGGATATTATAACCTCAAAATTTGCTTTGTTTGGCCTAATTAGCCTTTTAGTTACCTATTTACTTTGATGAGACAGTTTTTTGTTTTCATGGGAATTACTCTTCATGATTTCTGCCTTTTTTTTTTCATTTTGTTGCATATCTTATGAATGTGGGATGCCACTAGAGTGATTTGTTTCTGGGGCTAGTCCTGGACTTACTTCTGGTAGGTATAGCAGCCTGTATGCAGCCATTGACATGGTTATACAGAGTTTCTGATAGCAATTCAGCATAGGCTGGTGTGTTCTCAAGGTTTGGATGGTCATTGCATTTTGGCAAACAGTCACTTAATAACAGGCAATTTGCTTTGGAATAGTCCCTGACTGTTACTGGTTTTAATGGCATTATGGAGTTGATTTTGATTTCAAAGGAGATAGAATTATGACAGGACCCTACCAGAAAAGGTGAGTTATTGGGCGATGCAGTGTTTTCTCATAATAGTGAGCGTGAGATCTAATATGTTGGGGCCTCTAGTGGGCATATTCACTATTTGGTCAAGGCTGCTTGCATTTATGAAGTTCAGGAATCTCTGTGCCTGTAGTTTTGAGGCCATGTAGGACTCCCAATCTGTAGAGGGGCAGTTAAAGTCTCCTATGATGAGGGTGTTGGGTTGGGTGGTGAATGTATTCAGTAGGTGCATTGTGAGATTCTTAAAACATGGGCCGTGACCAATCGCTGGCTAGGATATGGCATGGGTTGTGAGATTCTTGAAACATGGGCCATGACCAATCGCTGGCTAGGATATGGCATGGGGTGTGAGCTTCTTAAAACATGGGCCGTGACCAATCGCTGGCTGGATATGGCATGGGGTGTGAGCTTCTTAAAACATGGGCCGTGACAGTATTTTTTAACTGGATATGGCATGGGGTGTGAGCTTCAAAACATGGGCTAGGCTTATAAATGCCTTAGGGCAGACAGCCTAGTATAAACCTATGAACCTATGAACCTAAGGAATCTCTGTGCCTGTAGTTTTGAGGCCATGTAGGACTCCCAATCTGTAGAGGGGCAGTTAAAGTCTCCTATGATGAGGGTGTTGGGTTGGGTGGTAAATGTATTCAGTAGGTGCACTGTGAGCTTCTTGAAACATGGGCCGTGACCAATCGCTGGCTAGGATATGGCATGGGGTGTGAGCTTCTTAAAACATGGGCCGTGACCAATCGCTGGCTAGGATATGGCATGGGGTGTGAGCTTCTTAAAACATGGGCCGTGACCAATCGCTGGCTAGGATATGGCATGGGGTGTGAGCTTCTTAAAACATGGGCCGTGACCAATAGCTGGCTAGGATATGGCATGGGGTTTTGTTTGTAATGATTTGTACATGGAGGAACTACAGCACATTATTCTGTTTGCGCACCTTAGATGTGTACTTGTTACTGATGTGTACTGAGGCACTGCCAGCTTTAGCCCTTCTCTGTGCACTCAGTGGTCTAAATGTGTGGGAGGCACTGAAACCTTGCACTGCCAGGTTACTCTCTGCCTCTTTAAACCATATATTGGTAACTGCACAGATATCTATATTCTGGGGTTACTCTCTGCCTCTTTAAACCATATATTGGTAACTGCACAGATATCTATATTCTGGGGTTACTCTCTGCCTCTTTAAACCATATATTGGTAACTGCACAGATATCTATATTCTGGGGTGGGAGGAGGGCTTGGAGGGAGTGTAGTTTTTTTTTTTTCTTTAGGCTCCTGACATTGAACAATAACACTTTGAGGTTTTATTGAGATTGTTTTGCTATGACGTTAAGTTTGTGAATTCTGGGGTGTCAAAAAAGGCACTACAGACAAAGCTTTAGCCAGTATTTGAAACCCTAGAGTAGAAAGGCAAAGACAATCCTTGACAAAGCAATGTTGTCTGTTGAATATGTCCTCACAAGGTGACAAATATTGGATTCCCTTAGAATGATACCAAAAAGACAGTCATTTGTTAAAATCAATAATTTTTAGCTCATATTTTATTATTTATTTATTTCCATTTGTTTACCAGGAGAGTTGGACTGGACCTAAAAATAGCCCATTTTCAGCAGAGGCCTGGGGAGAAAATCCCCACAAGATTCAATGTTGTAACAGTACAATATTCATATAAGATACATGGTGAGAAATTAATATGAGCTACATAATGTAGAAAAAAGAAGGATAAAAAGACAAAATTAGTTTAAATATGATAAAACAAAAACATTTGAGACAAAAAGATAGAATGTTCTAGGGCTATGGAAGCTGTTGCCTAAGCATATCAAAATAAAAGCAGGCAGTGGAGGGAGGAGAAGAAGGAGGAGTCAGTTAAATGAGGAATAATGACATAAGTGCGGGATAAGAGAAATCGTCCGATTTAGTGCAGCTAACCAGGATTAATACAGGAACAAAGCCAGGTGTTATTAGCATGTTCCTTCAGCAGTTGTTTGAATTGAATGCCTCTTCTTCTGGCTTTTCCTAGTTAGGGGTCACCACAACAGATCACCTGTCCGCTCATGATTGGCAGTGGAGTTTTACGGTGTTGAGTTGCCAGCCCGATGCCCAGCCTTCCACAGAAGGCACACACATGCACGCACTCACACCTAAGGCCAATTTAGAGTGTCCCAATCCACCTACAGCATTTCTTTGGAATATGGGAGGAAACTGGAGCACCCAGAGGAAACCCACATGACCACAGGGAGGACATGCAGACTCCACACAGAAGGCACCCCAGCCAAGGATTGAACCAGAGAATCTCTTGCTGTGAGGTGGCAACATTAACCACTGCATCACCACAGCCACCCTGAACTGAATGTCTCTTATTCCAAGTAATTCATTTTGGAACACCCACCAATTTATACTCTCCCATGAGACAGCAAGCTATTATATGCCTGTTTGTTTTTCTCTTATTCTAATCCAACACCTATATAAAAAATACTTTCATTCTTGCTACCGTATTTTGTATATTATCTTGTATATTGTCAGCTAGCCTCCTTGTAAACAAATGTTTCTGTATTTGTATTTATCCCTGCCATGCATGTGATCCTGTGTTGTCTAGTTATCTCTACCATGTACGTGATACTGTGATGTCCAGTTATTTCTACCATGTACATGATACTGTGATGTCCAGTTATTTCTACCATGTACATGATACTGTGATGTCCAGTTATCTCTACCATGTACATGATACTGTGATGTCCAGTTATCTCTACCATGTACATGATACTGTGATGTCCAGTTATCTCTACCATGCATGTGATGCTGTCATGTAGTTTTTCAACAACTATTTTACTGTCAGTCTCTTGTCTTTGGAGCTTTTTTTCCCTGGGTCTCCACTGAAAATGGGCTCTTGGCCCATTTGGACTCTACCCAGTAAACAAATATAATAAATAAATACATTTGATAGTATTGCTAGTGTTGATTACATTTTAAGGTATGTCATTCCAAGCTTTGGCTACTTTGTATGAATATAGGGAATCCCCTTAATTATTTAACTTAGTGACTTTCAGAAGCAATTTATTAGATTACGTTAATGTTCTTCTGCTGGAGTAGGGCTGAAGTGATAAAGGATGTACGGCTTTCTAGGTAACACATGGTGGAATGGGTTAGAACTAGCTGATTAAAGGTTAAAAGGTTGGGAAGTTCCATCCTGTTGAGTTGGTGTAGTACTTTGCAGTGATGAGTTTTTGTAGGTTGGTTGGAAGCAAATCTGACTACTTTATAATAGCAGAATTCTGCTTTATTTAAGTTACATTTTCTTGTTAGTGAAAATGGGGGAGGCATATAAGAGGGTGGATAGAAAGTGAGTTCTGCAGATGGCATGTCTGGTGGAATCAGATAGAAATGGCTTTATTCTATGTAGGGATCCTGGTTTGAAATGGACTTTCTTGATAAATAGGGCTAAGTGTTTATCAAATTTAAGATTCTTGTCAATGGTGTCCCCTAGCAGTTTTGTATGATCTCCTGGTTGGATAATGATGTTGTTAGATGAATAGATGATGAAAGTAGTACGGTCCATAGTTTTTCTGCTACTGCAGAAGAACATTAGTTTTGCCTTAGAAGGATTAAGAATCAGTTGTGAGCTGGAAAGGTGGTTTTCTATGTCCAAAAAGGATTGTTGGGTTTATTGAGAGGAGCAGAAAGGGTTGGAGCAGAGCATATGAGGGAGGAATCATCAGAGTATTGAAACAATATAGTATGCTGGGTGGCTGTACAGAGTCTATTTGTGAATATGGTAAATTGGAGATGGCCAAGAATAGACCCTTGGGGTACACCGACAGAGACGGGCAAAGGAGACAGTAGTTTACTTTAATATTTAACTGTCTGCTTATGGTCAGTTAGATAACTTATGGACTATATAAGGGTTGATTGAGAGAGGTTAAGGGAGGCTAGGATGTTCTGGTGGGAAACTGTATCAAAGGCCTTAGATAGGTTGAGGAATATAGAGGAGGTGAGTAGACCATTGTTCCTGTGTTGTTTGACTGTATTAATGAAACTAATTAGGGCTGTTGTCATGCAGTGTTTAGGTTGGAAACCATGTTGGGTGAGGGATATAAGGTTGTTTTGCAGGAGAGGGTTAAGTAGTTGGGAGTGAATACATTTTTCCAGTATTTTTGCTATGAGGAGAGGATGGCAATTGGTCTATAATTAGAAAAATATGTGGAGGTGCTGCCTTTATGTAGTAGGATTACATGGGACACTTTCCATAGTGATGGCACATATTGTTCAGTGATGTACCGATTTATGAGGACGGATATGGGGTAAGCAATAACATCTGCAGTAAGTTTGAGGTATTCATTGGGCAACTAGTCAGCACCAGTGGAAGATCGTTTAAGTTTGCATAGGAGGTTTTTTTTTATGTGGTGAGTTTGTATGGGGTGAAAGTGGAAGGAATCATGATTTGTTTCTCATTTTGTGGGTACTGATAGATGAGAATTGTTATTGTTTTTTACTAGTGATATTATACAGTTAATTAAATGATTGTTAAATTGAGTGGCTATGTCAGAGAAGTCTGTTTTTGTTGGACTTGGGGTAGTGGCTTGACCAGGTTTGAGCAGTTGGTTTATGGCTCCCCACAATTTTATTGGATTATTTTGGTGCCTTTTTTGGACTGTTATATTGTGTTGTTTTTTTTTTTTTTTTGTCATGTTTGATGTGGTTTTTTTTTGCTAGATTATGAAGTTATCGGTAGTTTTGTAGGGTAGTTAAGTGGCTGCTAATAGGAAGTACATTAACTTACACCAGACAGAAACTTCTAGAGATTAAGCAGTTAACAGTTTCATGCTGCTGACTAGATTCCCTACAGTTGTCAGAGTTCCTGGGGCCTACTACACTCACAGAAATATTAGAGCTGTATATTTTAAACCAGCATGCCATAAAGTGCCTGAAACATGAGACAGAAGGTTCTGGGAAACTTAGGACAAGACAGAATAGGAAAAGATATCAGAGAACCAGAAAAGGGTGTGCAGGGGTGGAATTGCTGAAAATCTGAAAACTAGTCATCACAGGCCTCCTCTGCTAGCAAATGCATGCTTGCTGGACAGTAAAATGGATGACCTGAGGCTGGAACTCTACAGAAAAAAATAAGGTAAGAAAAAACCTGTTTACTGATGATTACTGAGATGTGGCTGTACCTGTTTACTGATGATTACTGAGACGTAGCTGTACCTGTTTACTGGTGATTACTGGGACATGGCTGTACCTGTTTACTGATGATTTCTGAGATGTGGCTGTACCTGTTTATTTGTGATTACTGAGATGTGGCTGTACCTGTTTACTGATGATTACTGAGACATGGCTGTACCTGTTTATTGGTGATTATTGAGACATGGCTGTACCTGTTTACTGATGATTACTGAGACGTGGCTATACCTGTTTACTGATGATTACTGAGACGTGGCTGTACCTGTTTATTGGTGATTATTGAGACATGACTGTACCTGTTTACTGATGATTACTGAGACGTGGCTGTACCTGTTTACTGATGATTACTGAGACATGGCTGTACCTGTTTACTGATGATTACTGAGACGTGGCTGCATAACAAGATCAATGACAGTGCTGTTAGTGAAGAAGGTCTCACATGCTTCGAGCAGACAGATGTCGAGCTTTGTGTGGAAAGGCCAAGGGAGGTGGAGTCTGCAGCTATGTGAATGAAAGATGGTCTAAGAACTATGAGAATGTTCAGTCACATTGCTCTGATAATCTAGAGTGCCTGTCTTTAAAATGCAGACCCTTTTATATACCTAGAGAGCTAAATGGAATATACGTAACAGTGGTATACATTCCACCCAGTGTAAACACCACTGAGGCCCTGAGCAATCTTTATAACTCTGAAAAACTCAGACTCTGTACACATTGCTGCTGGTGATTTTAATCAAGTGGATCTGAGAGAGGTGCTACCCCACTATATAAATTTGTAGATTTTTCTACAAGCAGTGCTAACATTCTGAACAAGGTATATTCCAACATCAGAGGTGCCTACAGAGCAATAGAACAAAGTAACTTGGGAAGCTCTGAGGGTCTCAGCTAATCTAGAGCTAACCTAAAAAGGGGCATTAAAGATGCCAAGAGGGAATATAGAAAGAAAATACAAAGTCAGTTTGATATGACGGACACCAGGAGTCTCTGACATGGGATACAACAGATTACTGAGTATAAAACCAGGTCAGCTCAGTGTGAAGACAACATTGAATGCCTGGACTGGTAAAACTCCTTCTGTGGCAGATTTGAAAAGAAGAACATGGCTGCTATGGAGCAGGTGCTCAGGCTTAACGCCAATGAAGTAAGATCTCACCTTAAGAAGGTGAACCCCAGGAAGGCTGCTGGTCCTGATAAAATACTTGGCAAAGTACTTAAAGGCTGTGCAGATCAACTATTCTCAAATCTAACTGATATTTTCAACACCTCCCTTATTTTTGTGAAGATCACTCTTGCTTCAAGGTAGCAAATATTGTCCCTCTCTCAAAAAAAGCTAATCCAGCCTGCCTGAATGATAACAGACCAGTTGCTCTAACTTCAAATGTCATAAAATGCTTTGAGAGGCTAGTTAAAAAGCATCTGTTGGCAAACCTTCCATCCACCTTTAACCCTCTACACTTTGCTTATTGGGCTAACAGATCCACTGAAAAAGCTCTTTCAATGGCATTCCACCTGTGACTCGATCATCTGGAGGGAAGAGACAACTATTTCAGGCTGTTGTTCATTGATTTCAGCTCGGCATTCAGTACAGTGGTTCCTATGCAGCTTATTGACAGGCTTGTACATTTTGGAGTTAGCAAGCTCATGTGCAGCTGTATCCTTAACTTCTTGACAAACAGACTACAAAAAACCTGTGCGGGCAACAACACTTCAGGATGCATAATACTGAACACCAGTGTTCCTCAGGGTTGTGTGCTAACCCTCTGTTGTTCACCATCTTCACCCATAACTGCTCTGCAAAATACAACACCAATCACATCATTAATTTTGCAGATGATACTATGGTTGTGGGCCTCATCAAAGGAGAGGAT
Organism: Protopterus annectens; assembly: GCF_019279795.1. Taxonomy (NCBI): domain Eukaryota; kingdom Metazoa; phylum Chordata; order Ceratodontiformes; family Protopteridae; genus Protopterus; species Protopterus annectens. The sequence goes on from NC_056726.1 coordinate 1,108,161,787, forward strand.
GAAAGAGCTTATAGAGGTGAGGTCTACTCATTGACTGACTGGTGTGTTAAGAACAGCTTTGACCTGAATGTCAATAAAACAAATTAAATAATTATAGACTTCAGGAAAAGGTCAACAACATGCTGACCACTCATAATAAATGGTGAAAAAGTGGAAAGGGCGAAATCTACAAAGTTTTTGGGGTGCACATTTTAGAGGATCTCTCTTGGACTGTGAACACTGAACAGTTGGTCAAAAAAGCACACCAACATCTCCAATTTCTCAGAAGGCTCAGCAAAGCTCCTAACTACTGCTCTCACCACATTCTACAGGGAGTAGTTGAGAACATTCTCACTAGTAGCTTCACAGTTTGGTTTGAGAAAGGTACAATAGCAGAAAGAAAGAAGCAACAGAGGGTGGTATGAGTTGCCGAAAAATTATGGGCACCAACTTGCTATCAATCCAGGATCTTTTTGCAGCATTGAGCATTAAATGTGCATCCAAAATAATTAATTACCCCCACACCATGTGCACTTCTGATGTACACAACTGTGTTCAAGCAAGAGATATTGGAGTGTCCACTGCAGAACCACCAGATACTTAAATGGCTTCTACCCAGCAGTGTTGAGACTTATTAACTCTGATACCAGCCACCGATTATTTAGTCAGCAATCATTCTCAATACATAGCTCAGCTGAAAAGTGTGCAATATCTTTTTTTTTTTTTGCTCTTTGATGTAGCAATATATTGTCCTATTCATGTGCAGTTGTCTGCTGTTTGTCTGATGCAGATGAACAAAGGAGGACAATCTCAACATGCGCAATCCTACTCTGTCATGCTGCTATGTACAGTGTTCTACTTATGACTGTTTGGAGGGGCTTGTGTGTTTTTGCTGTTATTATTGGTTTATTTATCTGTCTGTGGGTTTTGTATTGAATATCCCTTTAAACTGAAATGTTATTCTGTTGTTCTTATTATTCTTGCATCCTTTGTAGTCTCTGCTGAGTTGATACTTGGAATTTCATTTAGGCTGCACTTGTGTGGTCCTAAATGACAATAAAGTTTACTTTGACTTAGTTGGGTTTTTTAAGAGATGGTGGTTGTGCCATGCTTTGCCTCCCTGCTTGAGGAGCTGTTTTGTGTCAATAGAAAGCCAGTGAATGTGTCGAGCTTTTATGATTTTTCTCCTAAGGGGGTGTAGCCTATTTAGAAGGGTGAGAAATACTGAACTGCTAGATCAAGGAGTAGATGTTTTAGGGGGGACCAGTGAACTTGTTGAAGGAGTGTTATAAAAGTTTCAGGAGAAAAGTTAGGTTTGCTGTGGACTAGCTTGTAAGAGATGTCTCTAGGGGGACAAGAGTGGCGTTTTAGCAGATAGTTAGGTAGACAGCCTGAGTAATAAGAGTTTGGATTACTATTAGTAAGGGTCAAGTCTTGGATATATTGTTTATTACTGTGTTTGTCAACCCTATTTGGATTAAGAGCTAACTGAGTGAAGTCATGGAGGTTTATATAGTTTGCAGGGTAGTTGGAGGAGAATGTATCCCAGTCAAGATTAAAATCTCCCATTATAATAGTTTCCTGTCTTAGTGTTGAAAAAAATCAGCTTAGGAGATCTTCGATAGTAGATGGGTTATTGCCTTCAGGAAGGTAGATGACTATAATGATAATATTCTTGTTAGAGTTTATTGGAAGATGGGTGATGAGTATTATCATGTTTGACAATATTGGGGGGGGCTAATGTCTAGGTATTCAAATTTAAATTATTGTGGCATTATCATGATGGTAATGTGCTGCTGAGTGCAAGGCTCATACTAGCCTGAGATAGATAGTCTGAAAGGTCCATAGTGTCTCGCTTCATATAGTCCCGGAGGTACATCTCAGGTCATTTAAACCTACATGGACTGTGACGGATCATACTGGTGCCTGTGGCATAATGACTTAAGAGCGTGCATGATTTGGTGGATCCTGGCTTCAGATACGCAAATAACACTTATCTCTTCCTTCAGCTTGGTTAGAGGGGCATCAGTGTATCTTACAATGGACTCCCCTATGATGAGATTCCTGGGAAGAGTGTTTGTTTGCCTTAGGGACTTACTGTTTGCATGTCTTTATGTTATAGTGATCATAGTTCATACACAGAAAGCACAAGGGGAGGCATAGTAACATATTGCACTAATGTTATAGTGATCATAGTTTGTAAGCATATCACAGAAGGCAAGCTGTGATCATAGTTCATATGCATATCACACAAGGGGGAGCTGTGTAATATATCCTAATATTATAATGATCATAGTTCATTGAGAACAAGCTTGCTGTGATACCACAAACTTTATGCTAAGCAGAGCCTTTATGAAATTGCATTTTGGAGGATCCAGCATAAATTCAGTATATATATTTCATGGAGGCTGAGGCATGTCCCAGCACTGCATCAACTGCTGAGAGACGTGTAATAACATTGTGCCTTTATGTACTAAACATGTAATAATATCACACCTTATGTACTGAACATGTACTAACATCACACCTTATGTACTTAACATGTAATAACATCATGTCTTTATATAGTGAACATGTAATAACATTACTTTTTATGTAATGAACATGTAATAACATCATGCCTTATATACTGAACATGTAATAACATCATACCTTCATGTGCTGAACATGTAATACAGCATCCCTTATGTACTGAACATGTAATAACATAATTCCTTATGTACTGAACATATAATAACATCACTCCTTATGTACTGAACATGTAATAACATCATGCCTTATATACTGAACATGTAATAACATAATGCCTTTATGTAGTGAACATGTACTAACATCACTCCTTACATACTGAGCATGTAATAACATCATGCCTTATATACTGAACATGTAATAACATCATGCCTTTATGTAGTGAACATGTAATAACATAATTCCTTATGTACTGAACATGTAATAACATCATGCCTTATATACTGAACATGTAATAACATCATGCCTTATATACTGAACATGTAATAACATCATACCTTTATGCACTAAACATGTAATAACATCATGCCTTTATGTACTGAACATGTAATAACATCATGTCTTTATGTACTGAAGACATTTGTCATACTGACTGAAAAGTGAATACACTATAGCATTCTGAAGACAACCAAAGCTTACAAGGGCTGTGTTAATTGAGTTTTGTTATTCAAACTCTGTAGAAAGTGCTTCTTTGCTGTAGAGACATTACCATAGGTTAAAAAGAGAGTTAGTCTATATCCAAGCTTAAACATGTGAGTCCATTTGAGAGTCTCCTTCTAGTCTTCTCTATGTCTATGTTTCCTAGAGAATAACAGTGCAGTGATGTGTATGGTTGCTCATGGGGTTATGGGTAATTGATGCGGTGCTCCAGGAAGAGAAACCCACATGAACTGCGTCTTGAATTATTCATGGAGTCAGTTGTTTGACAGAAGCTTAGTTGGAAAATCATTGCAAAACGTTCCTAACTTATTTACACTTAGAAGCAGTAGATTTTCACACCTCATGACACCTGACAAATTGCTGGCTAGCAACGTTCACCCAAGATTTTTTCTGAAAATGCAGATTTTCCCACTTTTCCCTACTAGTCACAGATACACTACATAAGGAGAAGCATTTCCAAATGTATTTTAATTGCACTCTGTGAAAATGCTGTCACTTGCTGCTAGCTTTGCTATGTCCAGATCTGACTTGTATGTCTTGGCTGGGCCAAAATTGCTTGCACCCAGTGGTACTCAATGGCCAAGTAGGCAAAAATATAAGCAATGGATAATTCATTATAACTCTGACAATCAAGAAATCCTTGATATGTTCAGAATGAACAGGGACATTATGGTTCATGGTTCATGGATTAGTACTAAGCTAACTGCCCTTGCGAGCCATTTTAAGCCTAGCCAATTATCCCTTGTGAGGCTCAAACCCTGCACTTTGTGTTTGTAAGACAAACACCTTACCCATTAGGCCATCCTCCCAACCCATAAGGGTCTTGGTGGGTGTGTTTGACCCCCTTAGGTGCACTGGGAGGAATGTGTGGACCTTCTGTCCCTGTGGATAACAGGGTATGTATAGTTCTCATTAGAATTGCTATGGGAACCTTCCAGAGACAGACTGGGGACACATGGAACTTCTCACAGGCTTCTGCCTTGATGATACTGCAGCAGTTCCAGAATGAGCTCTTGGTACGTAAGGATAAGTGCATCTATTTCCTGATGTCACCTCAGGACCTAGCCAGGGCTATGCATGTGTTTTATGGACTGTCACATTTACCTTCGATACTCAGTGTGATAGATTGCAGTCAAGTTGTAATTAGGGCCACTTTTGGTTGACAGGGAAAGAGGAACTACAAAAGGAACAACTACTATTTTATCAATTGCCAGGTAGTGTGAGAGGAGGGTGCATCACCAATATTTTTGCTCAGGATCCTGGTAGCACACGATTCCCATATCTGGCAGAAAATCTCACACTACTGCCTCTTTCTGCATGGTAGGATGCCCAGTGGTCATCTTGTTGGTAAGTGCAAAAATATATATTTTTTTATTTTGTATTTAAAATGGCAGCACCCTGTGTGGCAGCAGCCTCTCCGGCTCCCAAGGTCCATTTTGTGTATTCTTGTTAAATTCATGTTAATTTTTTTTATGTTAAAGTTATTGTTTAGTGTGTGTAAATTGTCAAAGTGTGGTATGTTGGTGGTTCGTTCTTGACGTGGTCGAATCTGTGATGGACTGCAGCGGTGATGTTCGCGTTTTACTTTCTTGAGAAACAATAGACTGATTAGTGGATATTTGGGCCTATAATGGCCTCAGTGGTGAGTTGAACTAAATGTGGAGGGTAGAAACCAGATTTTTGTCTGCCATGTTCAGTGTAAGGACCAGACTGAATTTCATTGGTTCAGAAGAATTGGACTGGATTTGGAATACTGCTAGAGGTGTCGGAGGTGGAACTGGTAATGGTATGGGTATTGAGGATGATGGATAGATCTTTGGACTAGTTGTGGCTGTTCAAGCCTTCTGGTAGCAGCGTTTTCAGTGATTCAGGTGATGGCCTGACTTTGTATGTCAGTTGTGTGTCAAGAGTTACAGACTAGCCTGGTAACTACAGCAGAGCTAGTAAGGGAGATGGCAAGAAAGGTGCTTGGTGTGACATCTGGACAGAGGAAGGAGGACAAGGAGACCTGGTGGTGGAATGAGGATGTACAGGAGAGTATACAGAGAAAGAGGTTGGTGAAGAAGAAGTGAGATTGTCAGAGAGATGAAGAAAGAATACAGGAGTACAAGGAGATGAGGTGTATGGTGAAGACAGAGATGGCAAAGGCTAAGGATAAGGCATATGGAGAGTTGTATGAAATATTGGACAGTAAGGAGGGAGAAAAGGACCTGTACAGATTGGCTAGACAGAGGGACCAAGCTAGGAAATATGTGCAGCAGGTAAGGGTGATAAAGGATAATGAGGGAAACATACTCGCAAGTGTGGAGAGTGTGTTGAGCAGATGGAAAGAGTACCTTGAGGGGTTGATGAATGAAGAGAATGAGAGGGAGAGAAGGTTGGATGATGAGCGGATAGTGAATCATGAATTGCAATGGATTAGCAAGGAGGAAGTAAGGATAGTTATGAAGAGGATGAAGAATGGAAAGGCTGTTGGTCCAGATGCCATACCTGTGGAAGCATGGAGGTGTTTAGGTAAAGTGCAGTTTTTAACCAGATTGTTTAATGAGATTTTGGAAAGTGAGAGGATGACTGAGGAATGGAGAAAAAGTGTTTTGGTACCAACTTTTAAGAATAAGGGTGATGTGCAGAGCTGTAGTAACTGCAGAGGGATAAAACTGATCATTCACAACAAGAAGTTATGGGAAAGAGTAGTGGAAACTAAATTAAGAAGGGAGGTGATGATTAGCGATCAGCAGTATGGTTTCATGCCAGGAAAAACCCCTACAGATGCGATGTTTTCTCTGAGAGTGTTGATGGAGAAATACAGAGAAGGTCAGAAGGAGTTGCATTATGTCTTTGTGGACTTAGAGAAAGCATATGACAGGGTGCCTAGAGAGGAGTTGTGGTATTGTATGAGGAAGTCAGGAGTGGCAGAGAAGTATGTAAGAGTGGTACAGGATATGTACGAGGGTAGTGTGACAGTGGTGATGTCTGTGGTGGGAGTGATGGATGTGTTTAAGGTGGAGGTGGGGTCACATCAAGGATCAGCTCAGAGCCTTTCTTATTTGCAATGGTGATGGACAGGTTGACAGATGAGATCAGACAGGAGTCCCCGTTGACTTTGATGTTTGCAGATGACATTGTGATCTGTAGTTAGAGTAGGGAACAGGTTGAGGAGACCCTGGAGAGGTGGAGATATGCTCTAGAGAGGAGAGGAATGAAGGTCAGCAGGACTAAGACAGAATATATGTGTGTGAATGAGAGGGAGGATAGAGGAATGGCGAGGATGCAGGGAGTAGAGGTGGCGAAGGTGGATGAGTTTAAATACTTGGAATCAACAAGTCAGAGTAATGGTGAGTGTGGAAGAGAGGTGAAGAAGAGAGTACAGGCAGGATGGAGTGGGTGGAGAAGAGTGTCAGGACTGATTTGTGACAGACAAGTACCAGTAAGAGTGAAAGGGAAGGTCTACAAGAGGGTAGTGAGACCAGCTATGTTATATGGGTTGGAGACAGTGGCATTGGCAAAAAGGCAGAGTCAGAGCTTGACATGGCAGAGTTAAAGATGTTAAGATTTACACTGGGTGTGACGAGGATGGACAGGATTAGGAATAAGTATATTAGAGGGTCAGCCCAGGTTGGAAGGTTTGGAGACAAAGCCAGATAGGCAAGATTGCATTGGTTTGGAAATGTTCTGAAAAGGGATTCTGGGTATATTGGGAAAAGGATGCTAAGGATGGAGGTGCCAGGTAAGAGGAAAAGAGGAAGGCCTAAGATGAGGTTTATGGATGAGGTGAGAGAGGACATGCAGGTGGTTGGTGTGACAGAGCAAGATGCAGAGGACAGGAAGAAATGGAAACAGATGATCTGCTGTGGCGACCCCTGACGGGAGCAGCCAAAAGAAAAAGAAGAAGAGGAGGTGTTGGAGGGACCAGACCAGGCTTGAGATATAACTGGAGTTGGAGACGGAAATGGAGATTGTGTAGTCCATGAAATCGTACATGGCTGAGGAGGCACGATGAATTCTGTGCCTTGGTTGGCTCAGTCACTGTGTTGCCAATATTGCTACATATGTGTATTTGTTTCTGTGTTGTACATTGACTTGGAGGAACGTACTTTTGTTCAGCTGTGCATTTTCCTTTAAAAGGTGTCGCTGACATTGTGTTGTTATTTTGTCACCCTCCTCCTTTTCACTTTTATTTATTTATTTTTTTCGAATAATGTAGGATATCCACTGGAGCCATGGCATTTGACACCAGTGAGAAATCTAAGTGAAGCTGCAGAGGAAATGTATTACACATGCCTGTCACAGATCTGTATTGTCATTGAGAGGTTCTTTGGCCTCCTGAATAGCCATTTCAGATGCCTGGATGAGTCTAGGGTGCCCTTCAGTATGACGAAGCTACTGCATGCAGAATGTTTCCTTGCATGTTACATTCTGCATAACATTATGATGCACCAATTGGGTGATGAAGTGACCCATACTGTCACCCCAGCTGCCATTTCCAGTCCCACTGTGATTAATGATGACCAGTGGCAGCAGTGGTAAGTGACCTCATGCATTAGGCTTGTGCACGCCATGCAGCTGCACAGGTAAAGAGGCATAATCTAGTCCATAACAATCCCCAGGGTATTCAGGTTAGTGTTTCCTTTCTAAAAACACATACAGTATAACGGAGGAATCCATAGTCTACTGCCACTGTTCATCTGACATTCTATAACAATTCCCAGGGTATTCAGGTTAGTGTTTCCTTTCTAAAAACACATACAGTATAACGGATGAATCCAGCGGTATCTGTGCACTATGCAGCGTCTCACATAGTCTACTGCCACTGTTCATCTGACATTCTCTTACATCTTCCTTTTTTTTCCTATCTTTTAGAAAAAACTACTCATATTATTGTTAGTTAAAGTCAAGCATCAGTACTCACTGACTCCCATTCAGTGAGGTTGTGAGGCTATTATTTCTGGTTAAAGTCATGTATCAGTGCTCACTGACTCCTGTTCGGTGAGGTTGTGAGGCTATTATTGCTGATTAAAGCCATGCGTCAATGCTCACTGACTCCTGTTCAATGAGGTTGTGGGGCTATTATTGCTGGTTAAAGTCATGCGTCAGTGCTCACTGACTCCTGTTCAGTGAGGTTGTGAGGCTATTATTTCTGGTTAAAATCATGTGTCAGTGCTCAATGACTCCTGTTCGGTGAGGTTGTGAGGCTATTATTGCTGGTTAAGTCATGTGACAGTGCTCACTGACTCTGGTTCAGTGAGGTTGTGAGGCTACTATTGCTGGTTAATGTCATGCGTCATTGCTCACTGACTCCTGTTCAGTGAGTTTGTGATGCTATTATTGCTGGTTGAAGTCACTCACTGTTCCTGTTCAATGAGGTTGTGAGGCTATTATTGCTGGTTAATGTCATGCGTCAGTGCTCACTGACTCCTCCTGTTCAGAGAGGTCGTGAGCCTATTATTTCTGGTAAGGTCATGCATCAGTGCTCACTGACTCCTGTTCAGTGAGGTTGTGAGGCTATTATTGCTGGTTAACGTCATGCGTCAGTGCTCACTGCCTACTGTTCAGTGAGGTTGTGAGGCTATTATTGCTGGTTAACGTCATGCATCAGTGCTCACTGACTCCTGTTCAGAGAGGTCGTGAGTCTATTATTTCTGGTAAGGTCATGCATCAGTGCTCAGTGACTCCTGTTCAGTGAGGTTGTGAGGCTATTATTGCTGGTTAACGTCATGCATTAGTGCTCACTGACTCCGGTTCAGTGAGGTTGTGAGGCTATTATTTCTGGTTAAAGTCATGCGTCAGTGCTCACTGACTCCAGTTCACTTTACTACTGAGGTTCTGTAGTGCTAAGGATATCATATGTGGGTATAAATGCAATAATTTACTACTGAGGTTCTGTAGTGCTAAGGATATCATATGTGGGTATAAATGCAATAATTTACTACTGAGGTTTTGCTGTGCTAAGGATATCATATGTGGGTATAAATACAGTTATTTACTGCTGAGGTTCTGCTGTGCTAAGGATATCAACAGGCATGTGAGACAAACTGGATAATTGTGGAGTGAAAGTGCTAACAAAACAGGCAGTGTTATGAAATATTATGACATGCATGACAACTGAAGTGGAGAGGGCAAGGATGACTTTTGTGATGTAAGATGTTTCTGTATGTATGTAATTTGTGTTAACACTTGTATGTAAAATGTGTAGCAGGCTGACTTAGCCAGTGTTTTGTACTTTAACAGCTGATTATATCCATAGATTATTGTCACACTCTGCCTGTGGTTTTCCCATAAAGTAATTATGGAATCAACAGAGAGAGAGAGAGAGAGAGAGAGAGAGAGGATAACTTCAGCCATGAGGAAAACTGAGCCCTCATGGAAGCACGGAGGACATATTTAAAACTTTTTTGGTAAAGAGTGGCTCAGGCAAGCCACGATAAACAAGGTCTGGAATGAAGTAGTTACTGACATTAATGCAGTGGGTGTTCGAAATCGAGCATTGGCACAGTACAAGAAATGGGCAAATGATTAGACAGCACATGCAAGAAGTAAGGCCAGGCAGAATGCAATTTCCTGCGTCACTGAAGGGGTGCTCCAAATCATATTCAGTTAACATCAGATGAGGAATACCATCTGTCCATCAGTGGTGATGACAATAACACAGAAGATGGTGGAACAGAAGTAATTAGTTGTGGTGTGATATGTGGACACTGACCATCTTACCAATGTATGCAGCAGCAGCACCCACCTGTTCATGAAGGTCAGTTTAAAATCAGTCACAAACAGTTATACAGAGAGAACTGAATGCTGACAGCGATAATGTAATTAAACATGTTAGAATTAATTATTATTAGGTGAAAGCTGTACATCAGCACAGAATGAAAATGAAGGTGGTGTGCATTGTAAGTGTTCCATTCTACCCCTTATAAGCATTATTATATGCTATTCCAGTATAATTAATGTTTCAAGTAACTTTTTTACAGGGTCAGCATCAGAACCACAACTATATGGATAAATTTGGATGATATCAGCCACAGAATAGGTGTTGCTGCTGCTGATACACAGATATATTTATTAGGCAACATGAGGAAAGTGTCACACAGTCCCCAAGTTTATTAGCATGCTCTCTCACCCCACAACATGTTAATAACTCTGTAGAAAGTTACAGTACATCACAAAGTCAAGCACAAGCTGAGATACGTGTCACGTGTGCACAGGAGGAACACAACTGTACCCCTACACCAGTATCTCTAAACCCATATAAACAGCCAGGTGCAGCAATTTCTTACAGCTACCCCAGGATGCATGTAAAGCATGGCCTGTGCCCAACAGGAAATGCACTCTGACATCATTAGGGCTCAGAACACTGACACGGAGAGTCAGCTGAAAATGGTCAGAGTCCTCCAGGGGACTCATGATGATTTACAGCAATTCCTGAAAATGGCAGAGTACAGATAATGCCATGATCACACTGATGAATAGTACGGTGGCACATTAGACTTCAGTGACCTCCTCCATTCACACACTAGTTAGGACTTACCAGTGCCAAGCTGGAGTTAGTCTTGTGGAGGCAGAGGACAAGGTACTGTCCAGACACATGGGGAGACATCACATGATAATACTGTTGTTGTTTTTCTAACCACTTTGGCCACGTGGTTGTCAAATGAGAGATTGCTATCAACTTGGGTCCCCAGGTCCCTAATTTCTTCTTCTGTACTTAATGGATTACCACCTATGTGGTAATTTGTGGGCACTTTGTTTTTGCCAAAGGGGATGACTATACACTTTTTGGCATTTAGCTTGAGGCCATGGCTCTGCACCAGTTGTCTGTTTCTATGAGGCTCTTTTGGAGGATGCTTGTGTCGGCTGGAGAGTCGATTATGGCGCCCAGTTTGCAGTCATCTGCGAACTTGGTCAGCCACAGTCCTTCCGTGTTGGTCTGTACCTCCAAGAAATATATACCAAACAAGAGAGGTCCCAGGACTGAGCCTTGTGGGACACCACTTGTAACTGGTTTAGAGTCTGACATGGCTCCAGCAATTCTAACCATGTGGGTTCTGTCCTTGAGCCCGTTTGCAATCCATCTAGTGACATAGGAGTTTATATTTAAGCTGGTGAGCTTATCTATAATGCCCGAGTGGGGTATTGTATCGAAGGCTTTTGCGAGGTCCAGGTAGGCTTTGTGGACCACCTTCCCCTCGTCAATGACCTTGGTGACTGTTTCAAAGAAATCAACCTGGTTTAAGAGGCAGGATCTGCCCTTAACAAAGCCGAACTGGGTAGGATCCAGTGTCTGTAGGTCCCCAATATCTTTATTTATGAGATCCATGATGATCCTTTCCATAGCTTTGCAGACCAAGCTAGTCAGGCTTATGGGGTGATAGTTTCCAGGATCCGTTGAGGCACCACCTTTATGGAGAGGGACCACTGTTGCTGTACGCCACTCTTTGGGCACATATCCTGTAGTAAGGCTGAGATTGAACAGTAGTTTTATGTTTGGGTTTAGCCCTTTTTGGAGTTCATGTAGGACGCAGCCCGGGACACCGTCTGGTCCCATTGATGCTGTGTTTTTTGCTTTGGAGAGGGCGGGTCTTACCTGAGCATCTGAGATGTCAGGGGGGCAGCACTCTGCTGGGATAGATATTTGCCCTTTTGGTGGGGGGGGAGAGTAGTTTGTGCTGAACCTGTCAGCTAGGATGTTGGCAATGTCTGTGGGTTCAGTGTATTTTTTGTCATTTTGGACTAATTCTGAGCATATCTGGGAATTACCACCCAGGTTCCTAACATAACTAAAGAAAGCCTTGTGATTATCCTTAGTGTCCTGTGCAATTTTTCTCTCGAAGCTGGCCTTAGACAATTTTATGAGTGCCCATAGTTTTTTGCTAATACTGATCAGTGATGCCTTCCCTTTTTGGGATTTTGCTCTATCATTTAGTAGCTTCCTCCTTTTATTGTATAGTTTGTTTATGGCTGGGGTCCACCAGACAGGATGTTTGCTTTTGGAGGATTGGGTCTTGGTTTTATTTGGGATTGCATGATCCATGCATTCCTGAAGGTGTTCATAGAATGTGTTTAAAAAGGATTCTGCGGTCTGGGCCGTATTTTCCACAGGCCCGGGGGCTTTGAAGGATTCCACCTCGGTTTTGAGGAGTGTGAAATTTGCTTTAGAGAAGTTTTTCACTGTGGTTTTCTGGGCAGGGGGTGGGGTTGGGATGTGAATATCCAGTGAGATTAGTTTATGGTCTGATCTTACCTGTGAGGGATACACTTCTGGTCTGGAGCATAGAGTCCCCATGTTGGTGATGATCAAGTCCAGTATGTTTTCCCCTCTTGTGGGAGTGGTAACAAGTTGTTCCATAGCATTTGAGTTTATAAATTTTAGGAACCTTTGGGCTAGGGTGTTGGAGCTAGAGTAATGCTCCCAGTCTATGTTTGGGTAGTTGAAGTGGCCCAATATAATGGTGTTTGGAGAGACCTTCATATTTTCCAGTGTTCTCAGGAAGGCCAAGTGGGGTTCCTGGGTTTGGGAGGGTGGTCTGTAGCAGGCTATAAACTGGAAGGCAGTTTTACCCACTGTTAGTTGCACATGGATAGTCTCTGATGCTTCGTGCTTTGCCACCAACCTGGAGGTGTTGGTATCTTTGATGAATATCGATACTCCCCCTCATGTTATTTTTAAACATTTGTTAACCAGGAAACTAGTCTGACTTGGAACAAAACAAAGCCAACTTTCATCAGAGCGAAACACTCCTGACACATCTTCGTAAGGGATGGGAGAACATGCAGACACCACACAGAAGGCACCCCAGCCAAGAATCAAACCACAGAACCTGTAGCTCTCAGGCAACAATGCTACCAGTGCACCACTGCACTATGAACTTTTGCAAGGAAATATGAAGATACAGAAACCAGATTTTATGACGAACAGAACAAATATGAGGCAAAAATCTGCAATTTTTTTTTTTACAAATAGTGGTGGGTAGGGAATTCAGGTTCTTGCCACCTGCATCCAAGGTACAGGGTTCAAGCCTGAGTATTTCTCCCCACCAATATGTGTTAACAAGGGTATTTTACACACACACACACACCTTACCTCAGAAGTCTCCAAGGAGAAAGGATCAGATCTGTGCTGTTAAATAATGCAATATGTCATGGCTGAGAAACATTTTGAATCGCAGCATGCTTGCAGGTCCTCTGGTACTAAAATATCTCATGATAGTGGTACATCATGAGGCAAAGGCTGTGAACATCTGAAATATTTGAAGCTTTTGATTGCACCGTGAAATTAGTGTGGAAAAGAGGAAGTGCACAAGGAAAGCCCTTCCATTTAGCTACCATTCAGTGTTTTTTTCTGTCTTATTCTACTGAGAGTTTCATGAGAGTCAAACCGATTTCATGTCACTTTTTCAGTGCAGAAATTATACTGTTCTGACATGGTGGAGTAGCTAAAGCTGTCATAATATTATGAGCAATGGCAGACTAAAACAAGGCAGGGTAATAAATGCAGTAAAAATGCATATATAGCATTGATGGTTGGTATATAAAATATTTGTGAGTGGTAAAGAAATATGCGAGATAGTGAAACTAGGAATCAGTTAATGTTATTGTTAAATACCACATGAGCCATATAACATTACTTTTGTAGACAGCATCATCAACCGTATTTTCACTACTCTCAGGAGTATCATTACTGGCAGTTGGTATAGTAACTACAGTACATTCATTACACAATGACATACTGGTGTACTAAATAGAGTATATCCATTACACAAGGATGTATGCCTGCAGTACTTAGTATTCTAAGTACATGACATTCGTTACTCAAGGATATATGTCTGCAGTACTCAGTATACTAACCACAGCACATTCATTTCACATGGATAGACTATGTCTTTAGTATTTAGTTAGTATTTAGGGCACTAAAAGTATATTCATTACACAAGGATATGACTTGAACGCTCAGTATAGTAACTACTGTACATTCATTACACAAGAATGAAGTATGTCTGCAGTACTTAGTATATTAAAAGGACATTCATTACACAAGGGTAGAATATGTCTTCAGTATTCAGTATACTAACTAGAATGTATTCATTATACAGACAATAAAAATATGTTTCAGTAACACTTATTTTCAGCTTGCTAATCAGCCAATTACCTGTATCTATTCCACAGAACATGAATGTTAAATTATGTCTTAACTGACAATATACATACCACCAAGAAAGAAGAAAAGAAACTCTGTACTTCTTTCAGCCAGCGAATAAAATAGGCAGCCAACGCCAAGCAATAAAAAAATCCACCACAGCTTAGTCAAGTCCTCAAGTCCACAACCAAAACTGGCTGCAACTGTTTGCTTCTCACTCTTTTCCCAGCACATAAAGCCTGGGAAGAGAGCGACAACCAATCAGCAGCCATTTAGCCCATCCACATCATGTACATGCCTATGGACGTGGCAGTCCGAACCCCTTCCAATTTTATGTGGTTCCAAACTGCATAGACTGCTGGGCATCACCCTGATGCCTTAATTGGCTCTCCGGACTGCAGCTCCAACTAGAAAGAGAAAAAAAAAACTTCTTTTTTTAAAACCGCTGCAACCCAGAATTCGACAGTGCGCATGCGTGTCAGTCAGCATAAAGCAGCCGGCTGATAGAGATGAAAGACAGTAAAAATAAAAAAGTACTTTTTTCTTTTTTCCTTTTCTTGCTGAGGGGGCTGCAGTCCGGCAGTCCAATGGCACGAGCCGCCCCTGCTCTCTAGAGCATATCTCCACCTCTCCAGAGTCTCCTCAACCTGATTCCTACTCTCACTACAGATCACAATGTCATCTGCAAACATCATAGTCCACGGGTCCTCCTGTCTGATCTCATCTGTCAACCTGTCCATCACCACTGCAAATAAGAAAGGACTCAGAGCTGATCCTTAATGTAATCCCACCTCCACCTTAAACGGATCTGTCACTGCCACTGCAGTCCTCACCACTGTCACACTACCCTCGTACATATCCTGTACCACTCTTACATACTTCTCTGCCCCTCCTGACTTCCTCATACAATACCACAACTCTTCTCTAGGCACCCTGTCATATGCTTTCTCCAAGTCTACAAAGACACAATGCAACTCCTTCTGACCTTCTCTGTATTTCTCCAACAACACTCTCAGAGCAAACATTGCATCTGTAGTGCTCTTTCCTGGCATGAAACCATACTGCTGATCACTAATCATCACCTCCCTTCTTAACCTTGCTTCCACTACTCTTTCCCATAACTTCAAGCTGTGACTAATCAGTTTTATCCCTCTGTAGTTACTGTAGCTCTGCACATCACCCTTATTCTTAAAGATAGGTAACAAAACACTTTTTCTCCACTCCTCAGGCATCCTCTGACTTTCCAAAATTTCATTAAACAATCTAGTTAAAAATTCAACTGCCATTTCTCCTAAGCACTTCCATGCTTCCATTGGTATGTCATCTGGGCCAACAGCCTTTCCATTCTTCATCCTCTTCATAGCTGTCCTTACTTCCTCCTTGCTAATCTGTTTCACTTCCTGATTCACTATCCCCACATCATCCAACCTTCTCTCTCTCTCATTCTCTTCATTCATCTGCCTCTCAAAATACTCTTTCCATCTACTCAACACACTCTCCTCTCTTGTGAGTACCTTTCTGTAACTATCCTTTATCACCCTTACTTGCTGCACATCTTTGCCAGCTCTGTCCCTCTGTCTAGCCAATTGGTACAGGTCCTTTTCTCCCTTTTTAGTGTCCAATCTCTCATACAACTCTCCAAACGCCTTATCCTTAGCTTTCGCCACCTCTCTCTTTGTCATGTGCCTCATCTCCTTATACTCATGTCTACTTTCTTCATCTCTTTGACAATCCCACTTCTTCTTCGCCAGTCTCTTCCTCTGTATACTCTCCTGTACTTCCTCATTCCACCACCAGGTCTCCTTGTCCTCCTTCCTCTGTCCAGATGTCACACCAAGCACCTTTCTAGCAGTCACCCTTACTAGTTCTGCTGTAGTTACCCAGCTATTCGATAACTCTCCACTGCCTCCCAGTGCCTGTCTTAACTCTTCCCTAAACTCCACTTCACAATCACCCTTTTTTAACTTCCACCATTTAATCCTTGGCACAGCTTTCACACTCCTCCTCCTCTTCTTGATCACCAACGTCATTCTGCATACCACCATTCTATGCTGCTTAACTACATTTTCCCCTGCCACCACTTTACAGTCTCCAATCTCCTTCAGACTGGCCCTCCTACATAGGATATAATCCACCTGTGAGCATCTTCCTCCACTCTTGTATGTCACCCTATGCTCCTGCCTCTTCTTAAAATACATATTCACCACAGCCATGTCCATCCTTTTCGCAAAATCCACTATCATCTGACCTTCTGCATTCCTCTCCTTAACACCATACCTACCCATCACTTCCTCATCCCCTCTGTTAACTTCACCAACATGCCCATTAAAGTCCACTCCAATCACTAGTCTCTCACCCTTGGGTACACTCACGACAACTTCATCCAACTCACTCCAAAATTTCTCTTTCTCATCCATCGCACACCCAACTTGTAGAGCATATGCACTAACAACATTCATCATTACACCATCAATTTCGAGCTTCATAAACATCACTCTGTCAGACACTCTCTTCATGTCTAAAACACTCTTAGCATATTGTTCCTTTAGTATAACCCCCACCCCATTTCTCCTGCCATCCACACCATGATAAAACAATTTGAACCTGTTTCCCAAACACCTGGCCTTACTTCCCTTCCATCTGGTCTCTTGCACACACAATATATCAACCGTCCTTCTCTCCATCATATCAGCTAGCTCTCTTCCTATTCCAGTCATACTGCCAACATTCAAAGTTCCTACCCTCACTGCTACACTCCTAACCTTTCTCCTATCTTCCTGCCTTCGGGCATGCCTTTGCCCTCCTCTTCTCCTTCGGCCAACAGTAGCCCAATTTCCGCCAGCACCCTGTTGGCTAACAGTACTGGTGGCAGTCGTTGTTAACCCAGGCCTCGACTGATCTGGTATGCAATTATGAAAAGTTCTCCGCATCAGTAATTTTTGGCAGAAGTTTTACGCCGGATGCCCTTCCTGACGCAATCCTCCCCATTTATCCGGGCTTGGGACCGGCACAAAGAAATGCACTAGCTTGTGCATCCCCAGTGGCTGGGTTTTATATATATACATATATATATATTTATGTATATATATATATATATATATATATACATGTATATATATATATATATATATATATATATATATATATACATAAATATATCTATCTATATAATTATATATATATATATATATATATATATATATATATACATATATATATATATATATATATATATATATATATATATATATATAAATATATATATATATATATATACTGAGTGAGGCACATGTGTGCAGATGTATTGCAACAGGTGCCTGGTGACAAAGGCATGGAGTGAACACCAGTGTGGATACTGGAGTACCATACCCCACTCCAAAACATGGACACCAGTAACCACCACATATGTGCATGCCTGCCCACCACTGCATGTGACAGGGGGGATCAGGGGAAACAAGTGTACAATAGGCTCCCCATTGATATACACAGTGGCACAATAGTCCTGTAATACATGTACATGGTATGTGTCAGCAGACATGTTGTGTCAGCTATGGACATGTAGGTCACTGTACCCCTCTGCACCCCACAATGTCCTACACGGTATGTACCTCCCATGACAGCTACAGATATGGAGAAGGACACAGTCATACGTAAGTAACTGTGTCAATGCACTCAAACACATTACCTATGCAGAGTGACTGACGAGACCACAGAGCGCACCCAGACTACCTACATAGAGGTTACCACTGCTGGATATACATAGTGAAGTCACACCCATGACAGATGTCCAACAACCATAGTAACACCTCACAACATCCACAACCCAAATTACCTATGTCTGTCATCCTTGTCACCGCAGTAAAGAGCACATGACGGAGGTACAGGTCCCTACCCACAGATAAGACATACCCTGGAGTAAACCACACAGCATTAAGAAGCAAGGCTCCCCATGAGTAGATGTCAGACATACCCCTGCTGAATGTTATGCAGATAGGTAATATGCCATATGAGTCACCCTGTGTAACTGTTGGACAGGAGCAGGTACGATCACATCACATGTGTCTGAGGGGGGCAGGGTAGCATAACAGTATGCTGCTGTAGGCCGAGGGCCAATAGCATACTACCTACCTAAGACACAATGCACACCCACGAACCCATTACAAACCAAATATGTGAGGTGGAATGAGTATGCCAGTGACTGGGTGCATGTTATGTACTGGTGTAATTGCTCATCATGACTGAATGTCATGGTAGTGTGTGTCCGTGGTGTGAGGCCAGTGACAGATGTGTGGGGTATTGCGATCAAAACATACATTTACATATGTTGTGCTGTGTTACCCTGCATGTGACTGTGGTGTAGGTAGGGTTATGGCAAGTAAGAGTAGTGTGCATTACCAGTGAAATATGTAACGTGAATTGCATGCAGTGCATGGGTTGATAATGTTCCACATACAGTAACTTGATACAAACCCCCAGTGTGAGGTTGTTTATTGAACCTGAACCAGTGTGCTGACTGCTGGAGTATACTAGTCTGTCATATGGAGTGTGCCAGCTACTGTTGCACAGTTGTCGGCTGAGCACTGATATCTGGTAATTTACATGTGCATCCCCCAATAGACAGACAGATGCTATATATGGGGGTTAAGTTATATCACTACAGTCGAGTATTATGTGTGCTATATTTTGATGACATATATTGCTGACATATTTTTCTTTTTCTTTTCAGGGCTATGGTTCACCAGCGAAACCCTGTGTACTCCACTGCAGAGGATGAGGAGATACACCAGAGCCTGGTGCAGGATTTTGCAATACTCTTTTCCCACACCAGCCAGAACCAGCAGGAGAAGGCTGCACTGTGGCAAGACCTGGTCCGTTGGGTAAATGACATAGGCACACATAACCGGACATATGAGCAGGTATGCCACCACTGCAGTGATTTAATTAGAAATGTCCGTCAGGATTCAAAGATGGCTGCCATGCTGTAAACACTGCTAAACTGCAGCTCTTCAATTAACCTGAGGAAAATCTCTGATCTGAATGGATATCAGGAGGTTTAAACATCAAATTGACGATAAAAAGTTGCATTTATACTTACCTAATCTAAAATCAGTTAAAAAAGTGGGAAAAAAAGTATTTATCCATCAGGATTACAAGTGATTACTTTGCTCTGAAGAGAGAAACAAACAAAGGACTGTGTGCTTTCTTTATTCTGCCTTTCTGCTTGGGGAAAGAAAAATCTTGCAACAAGGAAGAACCATGGAAACAACCACTACTAAGACAAAGTTGTCAGAACTACAGTCGCCAGTAAAGGATGGAACTCTTGAAAAAACAAAGGATTACTAGACAGCAGGAACAACAGAAACCAGAAACTAGATCCAGGACTGATCAGCCACTAAACATGGAGGATATCAAACACACTTTACTACCTATACAGGAAGCTCTAAAGGACTTGACCTCACAAATACAAACATTTGGAGTTTTATGCAATCAATTGCTTCAGAGAATGGACAAAACTGAGACCAGAATTTCTGAAATAGAGGACAAAATTGACATGCTGGAGAAAAAATCAAAGGTATGTGATGTGGATGTACAAGCCATGCAAAATAAACTTATTGATTTAGAAGCAAGGTCTAGAAGAAATAATATTATTATAAAGGAATCCCTGAAAACATCCAGTATGCAGAGCTAATACCAGCCATAACACAAATATTTGAAATCCTGTTAAATGATGCTGATGGGGTGAAACAGATTGTAATAGAAAGGGCACACAGAGCTGAGAGAGGTACAAGCTTCTACTATGCCTAGACCTGTATATGTTAAGATATTGAACTTTCAAGATGTTAGCAAAATACTGTTTACTGCAAAAAAAATGGTGGCTATGTTATGTGGAAAAATGTTAAAATATTTCTGGCTCAAGATTTACCATTACAAGTAAGGCAGGCTAGACAGTCTTTATCTGCTTACTGTAAATTTCTGATTGATAAACAAATTAAATTCCAGATGAAATACCCCAATATGCTTACATTTATGGTGGATGGCACTAAATATTCTGTTTCCAATAAAAATCAGGCAAAATAAGTGTTTCTGAAAGTTTTTAAAGTTCTACCTGCATCAGAGGGCTGAAAAGAACTTCCATTGAGACTGGCATGTTCCTGTAGTCAGATCCAGCAGATATTTTACCTCAAGGCTTTTCTAATCCTTTGTTTCTTCACTAAACTGTTCAGGCCTCTGAAAAAGCAATAAAACTGTTTGTTTATGCTAATCTGAGGGTCTGCTGTCTGGTTTCCAGACTTTTATGACCTCCAAGGTCTATTTCCATTGTGTGGTAAACAGGAAATGCCTGGATTTCAACTGAGAGTGTCGATTTGAATGTAACACTTCCTGTGGTCCTGCTGTGAAAGAGGTCCCCCGTCGTGAGTATTTCTGATGGTTTCCTGGCTTGAGAAGACAAAGAGAACTGAAAATAATATGTTAATGTTCTTTTTATAATGAAATAACATTACAGTATGTACTTAAAGCACATAATAACATGTACTTTTACTAGTTTTTTCTTCTTTTATAGGTGTGAACCAAAATCGTTTTTTTTTACTATATGCAGTGAGTGGCAGGCACTGTGTAGGGTACAAATTTAAAATGTAGGATGCATTTTTTTTTCTCTCTCTCTCTCTTCTCTTCTGTAAAAAGTTTATGTACATAATGATTGCAACAAAACAGATACTTAAGGTAGGATAAAATAAGTACCCAATCTACTAAAACTTTCCTTTATACAGTAATAACCTTAGAAATGAGATTTGTTTAACTAATAGTTAAACCAAAGCTGTAGTTAAGTAGCGGTGTTTGGTAGGGAATGTGTAGTTTAGACTTTGATGTAGATATGCTAGAATATATAGGTTGTAAGTTTAGGAAATGTTTTAAATGTTATTACCTGAACTTTTTCAATATGTTGGTGTGTTTAACCTTGTTTATATTTTCTCTTATACAAGACCTATATAAATCCTGGTCCAGGGGTAAAGTGGGTAAGCACTGGTTAGGGACGGGATGTAGGAAATGCTTCCAGATTAGATATAGTGTACAGTCAATACATGTCAATTTGATAATTCCCCTCTTATATTGTTATTTGATACCAAGACCTGTGAATGTGGAAGTTGAACTCATGGAATGTTAAAGGGCTCCAGAACTTGAAGAAGAGAAAGCTGTTGCTACACATATTATTACAGGACAAAGCACTGTTTGTATTTCTACAGGAAACACATTTGATGAATGAACAATGGAATGATATTAGAAAAAAGAACTGGATTAGAGAGCTAGTGACATCAGAAGGTAAGACAAACAATGCGGGAGTTGCTATAATTATCAAAACCCAATACAAAGATAGGATTTTAGACTCCAAAGTGGATCCAAATGGGCGATGGTGTTATGTGATTTTATCGGATAATGCATTTGATAAACCTATCCTACTTTTGAATATATATGCCCCATGTAATGATCAACACAGTTTCATAGCATCATTATATCCAATATTAACACAATATGATGGTTATTATTTTGTTGTGGGTGGGGACTGGAATACCTATCAAAATCCAAAGTTGGATAGGTCTTGTCCACAAAGAGCATTTAATAAGCAGGCCGGGATAGCATTAAATGATTTTAAGGAAGATTTTCAATTATATGACCCCTTTTCTTATTCACAAGATATTAATAATGCAAATAAATACACCTTCTATTCACCATGCCACAAAATGTGGGCTAGAATAGATTACTTTTTGATATATAAAGCACTAACGAATTTAGAACCAGTTATGGTTATACATACTCGTCATCTATCAGATCACTCAAAAATTTTGTTAAAATTTTCTAAAGATTTAAAAGACACAAGAAGGCATAGGGGTTATAATTGGTCACTCAACCCAAATCTTTTAAGTAAAAAAGAGATAGCAGATGGAATTATAAAATATTTGAAAGAATTTACAGATAGCTTGAAGCTCCAAAAACATACTCCTGACACTGAATGGGCGACAGCTAAAGCTCGAATTAGAGGATTTCTTATACAAAAAGCCTCATATTATAAGAAAATTCATAATAGTGATATTCAAAAACTAGAAATAAGAATAAAACAACTTGATAATGAGCTGATTCAGAATTTTAATGCTCAAACTGAGGAGGAAATGTTGAAGCTTCAAAGGGATCTCTTTTTGCTTCATAATAATAAATTAACACTTCAAGAACATAGGTGTTTAGTGAAATATGCTAATAATGTTCAAATACCATCAAAAGCACTGGCAAGGATTATAAATCAATCAAAAACAACTGGATATATTTCGGAAATACAGTATAACAATACAATATATTCTAAAACTGAGGATATTGTTGATGTTTTTGGGAAAATCTATACTAAGGTCTATGAGGGGCAAACTGATAGGTCTCCACATAACCAGAATAAAAGTTTTCTGCAAAAAATTAACTTTCCAGAATTAGAAGAGAGCCTGCAAAGTGACCTGATTAAACCTATTTCTAAAGAAGAAATAGTATATACAATTCAACATATGAAAGCACGTAAGTCGCCAGGGCCTGATGGTATTACAGCTGAATTTTACAAAGAGTTTGCTGATAGTTTGGGAAAAGAATTGTCTCATGTATTTAATTATATAACTAAAAATAAAATTAGTGACCCCCACCTCAATGCATCAAAAACAATTTTCATACATAAAACCAATTCAGATCCCTTTAACCCAGATAATTACAGACCAATAGCACTAATGAATGTGGATATGAAAAATTTAACATCAATTATAGCATTGAGACTAAAGAAGGTTTTGATATATCTAATTTCTAAGGAACAAGCTGGATTTATGGCAACTAGACAAACTAGCGATAACACACTTACACTGCATAATATGATGACGTATGCTAAACAAAACAACTTTAATATCTATGCTCTTATAATAGATGCCCAGAAAGCATTTGATAGAGTAGACATACATTTTTTGTTTGATGTGTTACCCTATTTTAACTTGCCCCAAGAATTCATTCAGATACTACAAATATTATATAGCAATCCATACACTACACTATACATCAATAGGACTTATTCTAACAGAATACCGATTAAAAATGGTACTCGTCAGGGTTGTCCCATGTCCCCCTTATTGTTTAACCTATATTTAGAACCCCTATTTTTATATATCAAGCAAAATTTGTATCATAATGCACCAATAATTTATAAGAATAAAATATTAATGTCAGCATTCGCCGATGATCTTATTATTTATTGTACAACCCCAATTTCGGACAGTGAAAAGATGCATAAATGAATTTTCGGTAGTTTCTAATTATAAAATTAACTTACAGAAAATGAATATCTTCCCGTTAAGAACCCCAAAACCTTTTTCATTAATGACCCTGATGGGGAAGTTAACATGTAAAGAAAATATTAAATATTTGGGTATCAACTTCTCTACGGATAATAAGGACTTTTATAACAATAATGTTAAACGAGTATGGGAACACATAATAGCTGATTGTGACAGATGGAAGAATTTAAAACTACTGGTATTAGCAAAAGTATCAATAGTGAAAATGAATATACTACCACGAATGTTATACATATTTAGGTCTGCCCAATTATCAATTTCAAAAACAGTCTTTAAACAAATGCATAAAGATCTAGCTACATTTATCTGGAACCCAAAAAGAACTAGAATATCTTATGAGAAATTAATGACCCTAAAACAAGAGGGGACTTGAGCTACCAAACTTTGAAGCATATTATTTGATTGTAAGCTAATCAAATTTTAAGAATTACTAATTATGATGTAACGAATACAAAATGGATACCAACTTGGGTGGTCTTGAATCATAAGCATATTTTGGATAGGAAAATAAATCCTAAAGCATTACCCTTTATGGACAAAATTAGTC
Organism: Protopterus annectens; assembly: GCF_019279795.1. NCBI lineage: Eukaryota > Metazoa > Chordata > Ceratodontiformes > Protopteridae > Protopterus > Protopterus annectens. The sequence continues at coordinate 1,108,186,004 of NC_056726.1, forward strand.
TGATAAAATATGGGGTCATGGACCACATAATAACCTGTGTCTCATCTTTGCAAACTTTATTTCAGTCCGTAGATTTGTTGCAATATATGATGGTTCTTCAACCTTTCCACAGGAATCCTAATTTTAAACTAAATAATCAGCTGCTCGATCTCAGCAAATTTCCATTAATAGTTAATCTGACTCTATTTGATGTTTTTAATAAACTTGACTTATCGGCTTTACAAATTAGACAGGAAATGAATCTACCTAGAAGTTACATTGTTATAATGAGACAAGTTAAAGAACTTGCCTTGAGCTATTTTAGGAACTTTAAACCTGCAGCGGTTGTGGATAAGTGCTCTGAATTGTGGCAAGCTATCCAACAAGACACTAAATTTATAGCAACTGCATACAAATTAATTAAGGATTTGAAATTTCAGGACAAAATTTTGCTTTCAGAGTATTGGGTAAACGAAGTAACAGTAACAGACAATCAGATATTAAAAGCAATTGATATAACTAGGAAATCAGTTTCTTTTCAAAAACTGATGTACACACAATTGATAATTTGGAACAATGCATATTACACACATCTTAGATTACATAAATTTAACCCTAGGAATTCTCCAATTTGTCCATACTGTGCAGATCAAACAGCGGATCTTCTTCATATGTTCTGGAGTTGTAAATGCGTATATAAACTTTGGAACTCTCTTAAAGTACAACTGCAAAAGATGGGTTATCAAAGTTCTACACTGTCATGGGAATTTATGATTCTACACATTCCTCCAAAAGAGCTTTCCAGATCGCAAACTATTATTTGTATGAATACTTTTTTGCTGATGAAACTCTATATAGCCACAAATTGGCTAGAACCACATAAGACATCATGGAATAATTTTAAGCTTGTGGCTATAAAACATATACTAGCACATAAATTACTTCTGAAACAAACTAACAAAAATATTAATAACCCGAAAATATGGGAAAAGGTCTTCAATATTATATTAGCATGATACTGATTTTAGGAATATATTAAATATAGGAAGCATTTCATGTAGATATTGTATAAATGGTTTGCAGTAGTTATAGTGTATTATGTGTGTGATGTTTATTGTATTTTTGTAATGTTTTTGGAAAATATATTTCAATAAAAATTTATTATGGAAAAAAAAGAAATGTCCATCAGCATGCGTCGGATATCCACAGGCAACAGCTTGCCACAGGTGGTGGGGTGGCTATAAATCCCCCCCTCACCAGACTGGAGGGACTACTCCTAAGTGTTGTGGCTCCAGCCCAACAGCAACAACAGCAGCAGCATACATGCGTAATGATGGAGGCTGGAGCCACACAGCAGCAGGACTCGGAGCGTGCAGGTAACATGCCATATGTATAGTTGACTGTTCTGTACATTGTTAGTTTATGCATGTGTTGCAGTGTGTCCTCGGTTTGTATCTGTTATCTTGGTAATTATTGTGCAAGAGTGATATTCTCAATATCAGCAGTAGACTGGTGGAAGCCAACTGTTGTACTACTGAACTGTATCATACTCACAGTATCAATGGCACAGTTGTGGCCACTGACAATAAATGTCTCATTTCTGCAGGTCCCTCTGGTGTAACAGCAAGGCAGCCTATCCATGCCGGTGAGTGTGTAATAACAATACCTTCAATACTCTTGATACTAATAGTAATAATAGGCCAAAGCAGTAGTGCTATGTGTTTGATTGCAGGTGTGTTTGTGTCTGTGTGTTGATATCTCATATACTGAGGAGTGTGCATGTGTGCATGTGTGCATGTGCCCTGTGTGCATGTGTGCATGTGCCCTGTGTGCATGTGTGCATGTGTGCATGTATGCATGTGCCCTGCGTGCATGTGTGCATGTGTGCATGTGCCCTGCGTGCATGTGTGCATGTATGCATGTGTGTATCAGTGGCGACATTGTGTACACATTGTAAACTGTGTTTCCTGTCTTACTCCCACAGGTTCTGGTGCTGCTCTGGTGTTGTGCAGCAGGGAACCTGAATCAGCTGCCGTGGATAGTGATAATGATGATACCTGTGTAACGGCACAGGGAGGTATGCCAGGGTCCGTCATTGGTCAGCCAATTGAAAGTACACAGCTATCGACCCCATCAATGTGCACAGTCATCCTGCCAATACATCCTTTGTCACCAATGTACCTAGGTGATGGACAGGATACAGTTGGCATTGACCAGGGTAATGTGGTATCGGTTGCACATGCATCCCCAAACAGCAGCCATGGCCAGGGTCCTGACATGGTACCACACAGGCAGATGTCCAGGGGTTCTCGTGGGAGCATCCGTGGGTGTACTGCCCCTGTCAGACATGCCCATAGTGGTCTTTCAACCTCAGCTATGTTTCGGGCTGTAATGCAGGCACAGTCACGTATGGAATGGTACACCAGACAGGGTCTGAGGAAGCTGAGAGAATGCCGCACAGCTATGAGTGACAGTATGCATGATGTTGCGGCTGCCATCCGTAATTTTACCGAGGTCATTGACAGACATTGGGGGGACACATTAGATCTGTTCCACAACTACATGTCCATGAGCCAGGGCAATGGTGGATGGTTGAGGTGTCAACGTGGGCGTATGCCATCAACAGCAGCTGCTGCAGCTGTTGCAGACGACAACAGGCCCGTGGCCACTCCCATAGTGCCAGCAGTAGCCCCAGCAATTCTGGGTCTGTGCTGTCATCAGACCACCCCAGGAGACCATGTGCACGTGGCTCTGGACAGCCCCAACAGGGACCTGTCTCCAGTCACCAACCACCTGCTTCTGATGACAGTACCCAGTCTGGCTTAGTACCTGATACAGTCCGTAGCACCCCTGCCAGGCACAGGTACCGTGTCTGTAGCCAGAGACAGTGATCTGTATGACCTGGCAGGTACAGTCTGTGGCTGTCCACAAATACCTGTATATGGCAGCCATGAGGTGGAACTGTGTGCATGCATACAGACATGCGAATTGATAACACCTAGGGCTACCGCATACATGCACACACTGCATCAACATTGCCACATCTTGTACTGCTGTCCCTCACCAACACACATACACAGACATGTCAATTGGTTGTATCAGTGGCAGACTCAGGCATACCAAGTACACACCCTGTGCATATGATGAAACTGTGCCACCTCCTGCATTCTGTAACATCGATGCAGGAACAGGTTAACATGGTGCTGATGCACAGGGTGACTACATAGAAGTGTAGTAATAGTATCATGTTGTCAACAGTACAGTGTAATGATATCATTGTGGGTATATCCCAGCATGCCTGATGCAGTTACAGTATGAATGTCATTGTATTGTTTTGTACACCCATAGTAATTACCATAGTGTAATGTCTGCACATCTTTGCATACTGGTGGTGAGGCTGTCAACAGAAGGCCACCTACATAGGTAGCACAGGGGATAAGAAAATGTAAGTATTGATACTCAATGATGGACATGTCAACTGCAAGTTGCATGCTGTCCACACTTGACTCTGCAATGAGGATGTTTGAGGATGCTGATATCTGTGCAGTAATACACAACAGGTTCAAGACTCACAAGAGCACCCTAGCACTACAAGGTCACACCTCGTACCATGCATGACAGCCCCAAAACACAGAACTAACTATGACTGGAGGGAGAGTCTCCATACATGTCAAGGATACTGTGTTGCCAGGACAGGTAGCATACATCCTACAAAGTTTGGAACTGCTGAGTGAGGGCTCAGTGTCTGTTATTCGAAATGTGTATTAGTTCAGGTATGAGAATTTGGGTTTCAGGCCAGTTATTCTACATTACGAAGGTACATGGTCTGTACACTTGTGGGAGGTGGGGCTGGACACAGCCCGTCTGACCTGTGACTTTCTGGGTACAGGCGTATAGTGCCTGCATATATGCACTGTTACCTACTGGAAGTTGTACACTTTGTTTGGTGCGGCATAGTCTAGATCCAGGCCTGCTGACTGTAGCTTTGTTGGTATGCATGTTTGCTTGATATGTCCCTGAAACACTGATTCCACCTGCAATGCAGATTTACAGCACCTCTGTGGATCCCTAGTGACATCTGTATTGCTTACTGTACTGATGTTCATGTCTCACTTGACAGAACGTCACTGTTTGTCCTGTTTGCATGTAAGTTGCATGTAACACATTGCATATGACTTACCTGGCATTTGCTCACAAAAGCATTTATATATGCCAGCACTAACAAATCAAGAGCACTACACCCTCACATGCTCACCTTGAGTACATTGTTCCCCATTGGCCCTATGTGTTGTTAATTATTATGGGATTCACAATACTATGGTAGCATGTGCAAAGATCACTTGTCAATCTCCTCTCTGGTCCAGTTGGTGAATCTGTGAGTCATGTGGCAATGTTACAGCTGCCTCATGTACACAGACAACCCTCTCCCCTTGCCATAAATGTACAACACATGTGAGAGATGCAACCGCATAGCCAAACTGGGGGCTAAGGTCTCTTAACTCAGTACTGGCATACTCTGTCAGGTGGAGTGGGATACTACAGTGAATACAATACCAGTCTCACATAGACCTGCCACGACAGCAATCCAAACAAAGAAACACACAGGAACATTCTTGCAGTCTCAGAATAAAATCCTGCCTGAGCAGCAGACACCTACGAAGCAGACACACAAGCAAACGTTACGCCAGAACAGAGCACGTGCAACACATAGCTCACAAAGCCTGTGTGCCAAATAGTCACAGCCCATACGGCTTAACAACACACCTGCTACAGTTGTAATAGGTACCTCTATCATCAGGTACACTGCAGTCCTGCCCACCAGGCTGAACAAGGAGAAGGAAACGATGAGATGCCCGTGATGGTTGAGGGCCAGTTGTGCAGATATGACCATGTTGCATTTTGTTCAGATATGGACAACATAGAACAGGATTTTCCGACATTGATAATGTATTCCACAACTTGTGTGGACAGTGACAAACAATGGCCATGTGCCCTAGGCCATTTGTAATGCTAGTCAGAGAGTGTTTGTCCTTCAACACACATATTTACTGGTGTTTGCCGTGACATATGTCAAGGTTAGTGTGCTGTGCCACTGTCTACCCGTGACATGCAGGTGATATCCAGGGTACACCTATCATCTCCCATCCAGTCATCATGATTCCTCTGGATGACAGTCAATGAGGGACTCCCTGGATAACCTGTACTGGGGGTTTAGTCATGAGTGGAGTGAGCTTCTGGGTTATGGACCAATCGGTACAGCATATCCTGTTTATGTCTGTGCTGTGGTTCAGGCCTGTCATCTGCATAGGTCACCAGCATTCAGATTTTACATGGTGCCAGATGTCCATTGATTCCAGCTTGGTCATGGCTTTATACATCAGGCACAGATCACCTCCAGCCAGATGGTATGGCACTGTGTGGAGCTGCAGTTTGTTTAATCAGGCAACACATGGCATCTGTTACAGCTCTGAGATCCTCCTGGTGGGGTATTTGTGGGGTCTTTCCAGCTGATGCAGGTGTCTGCTAAGGTACATCCCACAAGGGCCATTGTACACAATTGTGAGGCTACTGATGGATGACTGGAGAGGCACGATGACCTACCCTGACCTAGCTGTGCTTAACTTCATGATTAGGTGGGTATATGGTATGTTTCTGTAACCACTACAGACACATGGTTGTCACATGCAGGATATCTATCACCTTGCGTCCCCAGGTCTCTTATTGCTCCTGATGTACTTAATGGGTTAACACCTATGGGGTAATTTGTGGCCACGTACTGTGTTTCCACAGGGGATGACTATACACTATTCTGCATTTAGCTTGTTGACATGGGTGTGGCACCACTTGTCTGTTTCTATGTGTGCCTCTTGTAGGATGCTTGTGTCAGCTAGAGGGTCCGATATGGTGGGCAGTTTGTAGTCATCTGCGAACCTGTTCAGACAGAGTCCTTCCATGTTGGCCTGTACCTATGTGACATATATAGCATACAAGAGAGGTCCCAGGACTGTGCCTTAAGGGATGCCAGTTGTACCTGGTTTGCAGTCTGACATGGCTGCAGCATGTCTGACCAGGTCAGTTCTGTCCATGAGCTGGTTTGCAACCCATCTACTTGGATAGGGGTTTATAGTTAGGCTGGTGAGCTTATCTGTACTGACCAACTAGGGTATTGTATGGAAGGGTTTAGCAAGGTCCAGATAGGCTGTGTGATCCACATTCCCTACATCAATGGCCTTGTTGCCTGTTTCACATGAGTCAGGCATGTGTATGGGTCAGGATCTGCCCTATGACAGCCAGACTGGGTAGGGTCCAATGTCTGTAGGTACCCAATCTCGTTATTCCTGGGGTCCATGTTCATCCTCTCCATTACTTTGCCAACCAAGATAGTCAGGGTTGAAGGGTGATAGTTTGCAGTATCCATTCAGGCACCCCCTTTGTGGTGAGGGACCACTGTTGCTGTACACTGCTCTTTGGGTACATATCCTGTGGTAAGACTGTGAGTGTGCAGTAGTGCTATTTGGTGTTCCATTCTTCTTCAGTACTTGTTGGACACAACCCAGGACACCATCTGGTACCATTGATGCTGTGTGGTTTGCTTTGTAGATGCTGGCTGTTACCTCAGCATCTGCAATGTCAGGGGGCCAGCACTCTGCTGGGATAGATATTTGGCAGTTTGGTGCTGTTGGGGAGTTTGCAAAGAATCTGTTAGGTTGGATGTTGGCAATGTGTGTGGGTTTGGTGTATTGTTTGTGATATTTGAGTACTGCAGAGCATATGTGTGGATTATCACCATGGTTCCTACCATCAGTTAGGACAGCTGTGTGATTATCCTTTGTGTCCTGCACAATTTGTATCGTCATAAGTTCATAGGTTCATACTAGGTTATCTGCCCTGGCCATGTTGGAGCATACACAGACTGTGTGTGTCTTTTGACACCCCTTGCAATGTGCATATTATGCCCATTTGGGGTTTACTTTACTAGATGTGACACAGGGATGGCCCCCAGTGTACACCTACTATCTCCCATGCACATGACCGGATTTCTCTTTTTGTGTATGAGTGTGGAGCTCAGCCTATCATGGACTGGGATTCTGTTCCAGAGTGTAAGGAGCCTCTGGGTTATGGACCTGTCCCTCCAGCACATCCTATTTATCTATGTGTGGAGGTTCAGATATCTCACTGTGGTGCCTCTGCAGGATTTGAAGTTTCTGCAGTGGAGCATGTCCATTCATTCTGGATTGGACATGGCCTTGTACATCAGGCATACATCACCTCTGACTGGGCAGTATGCATGTGAATTGGGCTGTGGTTTCTTCAGCCAGGCAGCAGATGACAAATGTTTGGACCCTTTATCCTCTTGGTGAGATACATTTGGTGTCTTTCTAACTGCTGCAGGTGTCAGGTAAGGTACATCTGAACTGGGGCATTGTTCTCAAGTATGGGCCTGATAAGGGAAAAGTATGGGGGCACAGCGACCTTTCTTGATCTACATGTGCATCCTTTCATATTAAGGCGGGCAATATAGCAGGTCTTCCTGGCCACCTTGGCAATGTGAGTGTCACATGACAGGTTACCGTTCACTTGTGTCCCTATGTCCCTGATTACTTCTTCCATGCATAATGGATTACCACCTATGTCATACTTTGTGTGTGCCTTGTTTGGTATTTGTTGAGACATTCATACTCTGCAGTGTCTTCAGAAAGGCTGGCTGAGGTTCCTGGGTTTGTGTGGGTGGTCTGTAGCAGGCTGCAAACAGGGACACAGTTTGAGCCACTGTTACATGCCTGTGGATAGTCCATGCTGCTTCTTGCTGTTGTACCAACCTGGGGGTGTGGTTATCCTTGACAATTACTGATAGCCACACTCCTACTGTAGTTTATTCCATGTTTTGGGGCTGTAGAGCATGGTATAAGGCATAACCTGGTAGTATTTGGGTGCTCTTCTGGGCCATGACCCAGGTTTCTGTTACAGAACAGATATTAACATTATCCATGCTGAGGTGGGTTTGGTCTGCATGCACCTTGCAGTTTAGACTTCTGGCATTGGGTAGCATTGTGTCCAGGTTGTTATCCCTTGTGTTACCTATGGTGTTGGGTTTGTGTTTCCAGCCTTACCTATTCAAGGCACAGTGGGGGTGACAACAGCCTTTGCCAGTATCCACACAGCCAGGTGTGCTGGGTGCGTGCCATCCCTAGCAGGTGGAGCATCATGTCTTGCTCGGCATGTCATCCCAAGCTGTCAGCCATTTGTTCCCCTTTGCTAACAGCAATACTTCAGCCCATTATTGTACTTGATCTTGTTGTCTTCATAGTGTGGCATCATGCTTGGTGAGGGTTAGATGTTAGGCAGGGTCTTCATGTTTGCATATACTAGATGGTGTTACATTGCTGAACACATGGCAATCATGCCTCAGGTGGTGCTGCAGGGCTGCCTATGTCAGATGCGCATACCTACACTCCCTGTACATGTTTGAAAGCAGGTTGTGTCATGTTAGGCGTCCCTGTTACTATATGAGTGAGTCAGAGAGGGGTATCATTCCCAGGGTTCCTACTGAGCCAGTGTATGTGCTATGCATTGCCTCTTTGCCAAAGCCAGGGCATACTGGGCACACCTCCTTCTGCCTACTGGGGCAGGCTCAGGTTTTTCCTCCTCTGAGTCATGCTCTGCCTGTGATGGCCTTGGCAATGGTGGGGGGCTGTTTGTCCTGGCCCTATGCTGGTCCTGCTGCAGCTGTTTTCGCAGAATCATATTATGTAGCATAGCACATACCATGACAATTTGGGTACATGATCAAAAAAGGGGTAGAGCCAGCATACAGTGACCTGAAAAAAGGTTTATTAGAATATATAAACACCAAAACAGACCGGTTTCGGCCGGACAATATCACAGCCTTCTTCAGTGTAAAGCAAACAGAAAAACAATGCTGTTTAAATATGTACTTCTCAAAGCTCATTGGTGGATATCTAAAATTGTTCATTAAGCCCTGGTGGAAACAATCCATCTAATCTGATAATCCATTTCTTTTCTTTGGCATTTAAAATAGAATGCCAACCTGATTTATTCGAACGATTCCTTTGTATACTGTCAATAACCATAAAAGAAAATTTAGCAGTAGTGTGTATCATATGATGTTTATATAATGCATTATGAGCTCTTTTGTTCTTAATATTACTAATGTGTTCAAATATGCGTAATCTTAATGGGCGGGAAGTTTGTCCCACATAAAAAGAGCCACAATTGCATGTTGCCAAATATATATCAGCCAATCACTACTGCAGTTAGCAAAGAAATGAAGATCATAAACTGAAGAACAATTCCTGCTAGAAAATTGCTTAGATTTACATACATATTTGCAGTTGGTACAATGACCACAAGGAAAACAGCCATACAATGGTTCTCCCATCAACGTTGTTTGTGAAGGTTGTGAATTGTTCAAGGTATTTCCACATTTACAATGATTAAAAAAAGAACTGAGATTTTTCCCCTTCCTGAATGAAAAAAAAAATCTATCCGGAATAATATTTGCAAGCTCATAATCACATTGTAAAATATTCCAGTGTCTATGCACACTTTGAATTAGACTGTCAGAATTTTTAGCATAGGTCGTTAAAAACCTAATAGGTTGTGATGATGTTGCTGAATGGTCTCTGTAAGTAAGAAGTTCTGATCTATCCATACAGTTGACCTGGTGACTAGCCTTTAGCACATCTCCTATCCTATAACCCTGAGATTTAAATCTGCTGGTTAAATCACCCTTATGTTGTTGAAAGGAAGAATCCTCAGAACAAATACGTTTTACATGTATGAATTGTGATTTTGGAATATTTTGTGCAATATGAGGTGGGTGATAACTGGAGGCATGTAAGATGGTATTGTATTGGGGGTACTTCCTGTACACCTCAGTACCTAGTGTGTGATCAGGTAATCTTTTGATTAATACATCTAAAAAAGTGATTGTGTTTAGATCATAGTGTACAGTAAACTGTAATCCCCATGGATTGTGATTCAAATATGAAACAAAATCCATGAGTTGACATTCATCACCCTTCCATACTAGCCAAACATCATCCAAATAACGTCTCCAGTTGTCAATATATTCAATGAATATATTGTTGTGGCAGTCATAAATGATATGTTTTTCAACATAAGCCATAAATAGATTAGCATATATGGGGGCAAAGGATGCCCCTATTGCTGTTCCTTTAGTTTGCCAATAACAATTATCCTTGTAATAAAAGACATTATCCGTGAGGACATGTTTGGCTAGACCCACCAAAAAAGAATTGAAGTTCGCTTCATATAAGCCCGATACTTCTAACCAATAGGGCATTGGGTACATGTTATTGGTGAGTACTGCAAGGCTCCACCAGATGTGTCCAGGCACCGGAACTGTTACTTGAGCATCCCAAACACACGCTCTATTACATTTCGGGTTTGTGCGTGTGCCTCATTATGGCATTCTTGTTCAGGTGTGTGTGCATTTCTGATGGGTGTCATCAGCCACGGCTCCAGTGCATATCCAGCAACCCCCACTAAGTGACCATGTGGGATGTCCCCATTGGCAAATGTCTAGTACAGCTGCATCAAATGCCAGATATGGGAATCATGGTAGCTTCCAGGGCAACCAGCACACACATTCATTATTATGCCCTGGGCATCACACACGACCTGGCAGTTGATGGAGGGGAACCCCTTGCGGTTAATGTAGGCCCTACCCTGCTCACCGGCTGGTGCTTTGATGCGTATATACGTGCAGTCTATTGCACCCATTACCTCAGGGTATTCTGCTATTTGCTGGAAGAGACGCATATTGCTGGCCAATACCTCATGGGAATTGGGAAATATACATGCTCACTGACATGTGCTGACATGGCATCCAGGAACTAGTACAGTACCCTGGAAGCTGATGCCTGTGATATTCCCATCATATCACCAGTTGGTCTCTGAAAGGTACCTGTTGCTAGTATTCTTAGGCCAACACATACCTTGGTTTCCACTGGGATGGGTTCCCCTCTGTTGGTTCTGTGTGTGAGGCGTGGCCTACACAGCTCAACAATTTGCTGCAGGAGGTCTTTGTCCACTCTATAGCACTCCACTATCTCCAGCTCAAGTAACCCCTGGTAGGTGACCCTGGGCCTGTACACTCTCCTCCGAATCTCACTGTGGGTTGTCTGGCAGCATTTGCATTGTCACCACCCTCAGCAAGTCTCCTATGTCTCCTTATAACAGCTATGGCAGCCCCTAGCATGTTTGGTCTGAGTGCAGCTTTTTCAGTTTTCACTTCTAATAGCTTACTCCTGTCTTGCAGTGTCTCTTGAGAGAAACATACTGCAATGCTGTTTGCAGTGTTTTAAGTGCTGGGCTGGGCTAGTATTCTGCCTGTGTAATTGCCTGCTTCTAATTGTTTTCACCTGCTAGCTCTACCAGTATTCCCTGCTAGCTTCCTACTATTTCTTCTGCTTCCTTTTTCCTCTCTGTTTCCTCAGGGGGGAGCAGCGCGCATACCAGCGAAAACATGCTCACAGTGGCTACCACGCACGCACACATGCTTACACGGACTAGAATCTGCTTATTCAGCTTAAAACCCACGCACACCAGCGCAAACAGGTTTATAGATCTTTACACAGGCTCCTACATGCTTACTCTGCCTTACATGCGCACTCTGTCTTACTCGCGCCTCCCAGTGCGCACACACGCGCATGCACGCACAGCAAGAAACTTTGGTGTTAGCCACAGTATACACCTTCCATTTCTTGACTTTCCCATGCTTATCTCTTGACACTCCTCTTTCTATGTTGTGTGACTGACGTCTGTCACATACCACTTTGCTCCAATGAGCTTGATTTCTTTCTAACATTCCCCCCTGTGATGTCACCTATCTCCTACTCTGTTACTCCCCCTTATCTAACTCTTACACTACACGGAATGTGCTCATTTGCTATGTGACAGGGCGATTCACTATCCTACCACTCATTTACATAGGATTGCCTACTAATGCTTAGTTACGTGTCTTACACTCAGCTTCCCCCCTTAGCAACCACTAAACGGTGGCCATGTTGTTTTCAGTCTGCTAGTCCCTGCATTGTAAATCCATGCATTGTATAAAACCCACATTTGTGGGTTTCAAACCTTTATTTTTATGTCTTATATAGCGCAGCCCGTTTGCGCGGGGCTGCTCTGCGTTTAAACCTCGCCGATCGCCGAAAAAAAAAAATTATTTCATGTTTGCATCGGGTTACTGTGCCAATGACCATATTTGGCCATTGGCATGCTGCCTGATACATATGCACACTTTATTTGGAGCTGCCATGGCTCCATTGTGTTATTTGCGGACACGTACTCAGTTGTCAACTGAGTACATTTCTGCACCTAACACGACTCTTACACGGGCTGGTTTCAGCTTCGTGGATCGCTAATCTACCTCATTTGCATGCCTTTCAGCTGGAAGTGAGGTAATTAGCATATCTACGCCCTGCCCGTGTAAGAGACGTTTTAGCTGGTCTCTTGCATGGTATTTCGGGCTGTTCCTGAATCGCTCTGGCTGCATGGAGTCTTACACGACTCTTAGACTCCGTGCAAGCCATCGTGACTCCTGCCCTTTGAAAACTACTAATAAAAAATAGGCTCTCTTTATAGGATCAAACCCTTCCTCACTCCTGCAACTAAAATAACTATTGTCCACACCCACCTAATCTCTACCCTTCTTTATGCCTCACTCATATTTACTAATCTGTCGAAAAATACAGGTAAGAAACTAGAAAACCCCTACAATAGTATAGCCAGATTTGCCACAGGTAACTCTTAGAGAACACACCACTGTATTAATCTAAAGCATCTAGTGTGGCTTGAATTACAGCAGCAGATGAAATTTAATCAACTTGCCATCGCCCATAAAATACTTTATCAACCAGCCAAGACACCCATTCTATCTAACCTTATTCACCCCTACTATAACCTGAAGTCCCTAAGATCTTCACAAAAACTTCTTGTATATATCAATAAATCAATCAATAGAGGTGGAGACTCTCTCTTCTCTAATACTGTCGGAAAAACCTGGAACCTGCTTCCCTCCGAACTTACCACACTTCCCTCTATAACTCTGTTTAAAAATAAACTTAAGCTCTTCCTGAAAACACATTGGATGTGCCCCTGTACTAAACCTGAGTGACCAGCATGCTCTTGTTACTTGATTCAACCTTACCTTCTCATCTCTGCAACAATTTCATCTTAACAACTACTATTCTACGTCTCTATCATAGTCTTACTTAGTACTGTGTTCTCATAAAAGTGACATGTTGTACTACTAGATGTATTACTCAACTGCTGCTCCATATTACCTTATTTTTATCTTCCTTTTATCTACATTCATACTGCACTTTTTAGCTATTAGTTTTCGGAACATTTAACTGTAACTTCATTAGTAATTGTACTAAGTCTAGTCAAATATTTTGCATTTTTTTTATACTTTATAAATGCGTGACCACCTAATTTTTTTTTCTTTTCTTCTTTACGGTGAGTGTATTTGCATTTTATATATGTACTGCTGTAGATGTGAACCTTATTTGAACTGTTTGGAGCTTATCTCCCAGGGCCTCTACTGAAAATGGACATATATCCAGCTAGACTAGCCCGGTCAACAAATGTAAAATAAAATAAATAAAATAAAATAAATGTTTGTCTTCCTCTTCATTAACCTGCTGATTTAGCATAGTGGTATGCTGCACTGACTGTAGTGTATAGTGTTCTGGGTTCAAGACTTGCCAGTAACATGCATGGTAGTAACTCAACATTTTATTCTAGCAACTTTCCAAAATTATACAAGCAATGTTTAAAATGTGTCCCTGCTTTTTAACCTTTTGCCCTCCCAAAAAAACCTGAAATTGAAAATAAGTGCGAGAAGCTGTGCAAGATGCCTATGGCTTACACTACTGTCATTCTGTTTATAGCTTGGGTGTGGAAGTAGACTTTTATGATGGAAATGTTCTGAATTGGGCAGTTTTGTAATTATTGGTTCATGCATTTTCTTTAATTGCCTACAGTACAGCCTACTGGAAAAATGTTCATTCAAACAATACTTTTAAAATGTGCTCTGTCTAACAAGTGTGCTGTATTAAAGAAGGAATATAACTTAATAAAGTCAGGATGGTATATCAAAGAAAAAAAACACATGTATGTTTCTTGTTTTGTGTGCAAGGGGCCAATAATTTGAAAACAGCCCAAAGGTAATCTTTATCCACCACTGGCCAGATGCATTTTCTTTGGATGTGGTGCAGGTTTCAGTGCTGTTTCAATTAATGTGAGTTTCAAGGGCAGATAAGTTTTACTGCCAAGTCTGTTTTCATTGTGAGACAGTATTGCTTTGTTTATCAGAGGTCTATTAGTGTTTGTGTATTGATTTGCTGCAAAATGTAAAAATAAAATCCAAATAATCATTGTAGAAGTAAAGCAGTATGCACACATTAGTGTTTATGGTAAATGGGGTGAAATAGCCAGGTAATGGGACATTTGAATGGCTGCAGGGGGACTCTGGTGCTATATTTTGATTGTCTGTTCTTCAGTTTATGTTCAAAAGGTGGTATCCCACAATCCCATTGGAGTGGGTGGGGTTACATAATTATATATGCAAATTATATGTTAATCAGCGTACAGATTTGTACCAATTTGTCATGGCCCTTGTCCAGATTTTTGATGTTTCCAGGTTGAGAGGTATGTCTGCGTATTTTATAAGTGTACTTTGCAGGGATACTTTATGGAGATTTTTAATAAATATATTAAAAAGCAAAGGCCCAAGGATAGGCCCTTGGTGAACTCCAATGTTGTTATTTAGACATGTGGATTGTTTGGTTTGCCACCTGACAGATTGTTTTCTGTTATTAAGATAGCTATGGAACCAAATTAGGGTATGTGGGGAGCAGTTTATGGCATCAAGTTGCAGAAGTAGTTTGGAGTGGGACACTGTATCAAAAGCCTTTGATAGGTCGGGTAGTATAACTGATGTAAGTAAGCCAGTATCAAGAGCTTTGTTTACAGTGTTGGTAAATGAAAGTAAGGCTGTATTTGTGCTGTGTGCAGGATGAAAGCCATGTTGGGTGGGTGCAAGTAAGTTATTGTCTGTAAGAAGTTTTAGTAGTTGTGAATGGATACATTTTATTAGGATTTTAGGAGAAAGTAAAGAGATGAGCCAGTAGTTAGATAGATCGCTGGGGTCACCATCTTTGTGTAGGGAAGCAATAATAGAGTTTTTCCAGAGTTTTGGGATGTGTGACTCAGTGATAGATTAATGAGAACGCTTATAGGGAGAGCTATAGAGTATGCTGCAATTTTTAGGTATTCTGCTGAGAGGCCGTCTGAAGAGGGAGGAGCATGGCTTCAGTTTTTAAAGCAGTTTGTGTAAGAGGTGGGTACAGGTTGAATATTAAGGAATGGATTGGGTATTATTTTAGTTGCACTTATTGGAGGAGGAGTTTGGATTTGAGTGACAGAAAAGTTATTGTTGTTTCTATTTAAATTAGTTCCTGTATTAGATTTTGAAGAGAAATCATGGGTGAGTTTTTGGATAGTTTCAATAGAGTAAATAAAAAGCTTGGGCAATATTGTGTGGGTCTTTGTCAGTTGAAGGGGAGGGGGTTGTACTGGGTATCAGGTTTATGAAGTGAGGAAACAGACTTGCAGAACATCTTGGGCTTATTATGTTGGGTAGAAAGCTTAGTGGAGAAATAGTTTTTTTTTGTCACTGACTACCTGTTTTTTTGGCAGCGTTGCGTAGTTGCTTATATTTAGTTGATTTTGTGGGGTTTTACTCCTAAACCCTTCTTTCCATGCTTTATCTCTAGTCATGAGTAGCTGTTCAGTTTGTTTAGTTAGTCAAGGGGTGTGAATACACTTAGTTTGTTTGGTACGTATAGGGGCGAGACTGTTAAAAGTATCAAGAAAGAGTTTATTGAAGTACTTAACTGCTTCATCTAATGCAGACTTTTGATAGAGTACCAGTAGAGGGATTTTACAGTATCTAGAAATGTTTGTTGATTGAAATGGGTGAGATTCCTGGTTGAGCATAGTGTATGTAGTTTGTCTGTTTGTGTATGGGTTCTATGTGTGCAGGCTGGTAAATGGTTGCTGAAGGTATTTCGAAGGGTGCCTGACTTGGAAAAGTTTTGTGGGTGAGAGACTAGTATCCAGTCTAGGGTTGACTCACTTTGTTTATTTACTATGCGTGTGTGGTCAGAGATAAGTTGAGTAAATTTATATAGATTTATGCCATTTAGTGGGGAGTGGGGGATGAGAGTTTTGCAAATTTATATACGTTATCACCTAGAATGTTGGTTTCATTTACTATATGTGTCCATATTCATTAAGGATATCCACACCTCCAGGCTAGTTGCGCAGCATAATGCAACTAACTCTGGGCAAAACTGCAATCCAAATTGTAGCTTGCTACAGATCCCCCACCATGCCCCAGGATTCCCACTCCTCTTTTCTTGATATACTGGAAAATATTAGCTTCCAACCAAACACCCTAATAATGGGTGATTTCAACTACCCCACCATTAACTAGGAAAACTAGTCATGCACCAACTCCTTTGCTAAATGTTTTCTGGAATTCATAAATTCCATTGCCCTGGATCAACTTATCCACACCCGCACCAGAGGCAACAATATCCTAGACCTAATCATTACCAACATGAGTGACCGCTGTTCCCCACCTGAAGTCAACTCCTCATTGATCAGATCCAACTATAAGCAAATCACCCTAGATATCCGCATCCTGCCTCCACCCACCATTAAGGAAACCATGGTAAAACATTTCTCCAAAGCCAACTTCATGCTTCTTAAGACAGAAGTGATGAACTTCATGACACCCATGTAGATGGACAATACAGTCATGACTGCTGAATCCTACACAAATGCACTCTATAAGCACTTACACGAGTGTATGGATTGTGCTATCCAAAACAGAACCAAGATGCTATCATCCAAAAAAAAGGAAGCCAATCTGGTGGTCCCCTGCTATAAACATACTCTACAGCAGAAGGAAGAAACTGTTGCAAAAGAGAGTAAAATCCCATGAGTGGAGGAGCTCCCTGGTCAGCCTCAGAAAAAAGCTGAGGTCCCTTATAAGATCCTCCAAAGCTAGCTACAAAAACAAAACAAAATCGCCACTGATTCTAAGGGCAACCAAAAAGCATTCTATAGCTATGTCAAGAATCTCAATGGCAACACCCAGATCTGTTCTAAGTTACAGCACAATGGCATGAAAATTACAGAACCAACTGATATTGCTAACATCCTGGCAGATAGGTTCAGTGCTAACTGTAACTCCCTCTCAACCCCTGAAGGGCCCATATATATACAGGAAGAATGCAGAGTCACTGTAATCATATCTATTCAGGTAAAATCTGCACTCTCTAAAACCAAAAACACAGCATCCATGGGACCGGACAACATCCCAGGCTGCAATTTACATGAACTTCAGAATGAACTGGCTCCCCACCTAAGCACCATGTTCAATCATAGTCTCACATCAGGCTTTGTGCCCACTGAATGGCACACTGCAACAGTTATCCCACTCCACAAAGGGGGAGCCACCACTGATCCTGGAAACTTTTGCCCTATTAGCCTGACAAGCCTGGTCTGCAAGGCCATGGAACCGATCATCATGGAACTCATAAACAAAGGCATTAGTAACCTCAGTACTCTGGACCCCACCGAGTTCGAGTTTGTGAAAGACAGATCAAGACTTTTGAACCTGATTGACTTCTTTGAGGTAGTCACCAAAGCTGTAGACAAGGGTAAGGTGGTTCACACAGCCTATCTTGACCTCGCCAAGGCTTTCGACGCCACGCCCTATTCTGGAATTATAGCTAAACTCACTAAACTAGGTATAAATCCCTAAGTCACAAGATGGGTTGCCAAGTGGCTCACTGACAGAACCCACACTGTAAAAGTTGCGGACTCCAAATCTGACTTCAAACCAGTGACAAGTGGAGTACCACAGGGTTCAGTCGTGGGACCTCTCCTGTTTGTTATCTACTTCGCTGAAGTACAGGCTAACACAGAAGGCCTCTGGCAAACTAGGAACCGTAGTCAAGTCCCCAAATGATGTGGACATCCTACAGAAGGGCCTCAGTGAGACAGATGCCTGGTGTCAGAGGCATGGCCTCAAGCTCAATGCCAAAAAGTGCATTGTCATCCCCTTTGGTAAAAACTCTGTACCCATGAACTACCACATAAATGGCAGTCCACTTAACACTGAATGTGTGATAAGAGACCTTGGGACCCAGGTGGACAGTAGTCTCTCCTTTGATAATCACATTGCCACAGTAGTCAGGAAATCCTTCTAAGTGGTACACATCATCATAAAAGTGTTCTCATCCAGGAAAAAAGAGGTAATTGTTCCCCTCTACTCGGCACTTATTAGATCCATTATAGAGTACAATGAACCTTTTGGAATTTACCTCACAAGACATCTGCAGCAGCTGGAAAGGCTACAGAAGTACCTCACAAAGAGGATTACTGGCCTCAAATAGATGCCTTACACTGACCATCTCAAAAAACTCCAGCTTTATTCTGTAGCATATCACCTACTCCAAGGAGATCTGCCTACCATATAAAGCTATGTTAAACCCAGAGCTGTTGGACATGCTACACCTAATGAAATCCCAATCCCAAGCTACATGCTCTAGGGACCTAAACCATGTCACCACAATAAACAGGACAAGCTGGAGGGGTAGATTCCTGTCCCAGAGACTTCCTATACTCTGGAACAAGCTACCCATCTATGTCAAGCAAAGTTCCTCATTAGCACTCATCAAGAAATATCTTGATGAGTGGATGGGAAATAGGAAATACACCCCGGGGATCACTTCTGTGGCTCTGCTCCACAGGGGCACAGGAAATTAACTTTCTTGGGTGGCATAAGCCAGAGAACCTTGCTGGCTAGGCTTACTTAGGCCCTTGGGCTGATAGACTAGTACCTACATATGAACCTATGAACCTATGAACATTGAGGGTTGTCCAGGACAGTAGATCTTCTAGGGTATATATATTTTGACCTGGGGGATATAAAGTGTGGAAATACATATTTGTTTTCTGCTGTTGATATGCAGTTTTGCCAGTAATAGCGCCATATTGTCAAATGTTGGTGTAGGTTTGTCATAGGGAGTTATAGTTAAGGTGTCATGATAAATTAGAGCAACACCTCCACCTTTTTGTGGAGCTGGTCATTTCTATGGATGTTATATCCTGGTGGGATTATTTCAGTGTTAGATATATGCAGTTCTAACCAGGTCTCTGTGAGTGCCACAATATCTGAATAGTAATGAGAGAGCTAGGCATGGAATTCAGTGGTTTTGTTTCAAATGCTACGTAGATTAATTATTATGCACAAGTTTTTAGTATTGGAAGGGAAGTTGTAGGCTGTAGAGGTACAAGGTCCATGGTTAGGGTGAATGTCACCACATGGAGAAAGGGCCTGGAAGTAATGCATAAGGAGGATTATTTTTTGAGTAGGAGATAGGGTCCTATATGGGGGAGAATGAATTACTTTTAGTTTGATAGTGGAAATGAAGAGTTTTAACTTAGTTAGATGACAAGTGTAGTCATTCAATAAGGAAGGTGAGATATTGGAAAAGCTGTCCATGCTAGGGTGGGGTGTTATAGGGAATGTGGGAGATACTTGAGGAGTGGAGGATATTAGGAAAGCAGGTGGTTTGGGATAGACAGAAAAGTGTGGCTATAAGGATGGTAATAGTAAGGCAGAGTTTTAAGGAGTGCATCATGCTAAAGGTTCTTTTAGGAATTGGAGGGGTAATCTGTTAGTAATAGTAAACTGTGCGTTAATTGAGTTGCAGTGATGGGGGGGTCCCTGAAGTAGTGTAAGTGTATCTAATTGGGAGGCAGATAGGAAGAGTGGAGCCTATGGAAAGTATAAATGTAATTAAAGTGGAGGTGGGTGGGAAGGGGGTAGAGGAGTGGAGTGAACCTGGAGCAGGGAAGATCCCTTTGCAGAGTAATTGCATCAGAACCAATCAGTGAACAGAAGGTACGTCAAGGTAAAGTTGGAAAAAGCTGAGTATTTGTTTGCTAATTATATAGTTAACCATGTTTTATATCCCAGTACAGATGCACTTGTAGAGCAATTTCTTGTCATATGAACGCTTATGTCTGGTTAACAAAAATGTTCTAACTATATATGTTTAAGTTGTACAGTTCTGTGAATCCAAAAGGAGAACCTCTGTGAAAACAAAAATAAAACAATAAAAACTAAAAACAGTTAACTGTGTTTGAACAGCAAATAGCAAATAAATTACTCCAACAGGACATATGAAACAGAAATTGTCTTCTGAATAAACTCACTGTAATCCAAGACAAAATCTTAAATCAAGTTCAGTGCAGTAACCCCAAAAAGACACCAGCTATTATTACAGTCCTATGCAAATGTGATGTTTTAAATCCACCAGTAATGAAAGGAAATCCACCAACAAATGATCCAAAGTTGATTAAGACAGAACTTTATTATTAACACAACCAAAGAATAAAATATCAACGCATGAGAGTAGGTTTAGTGCTTTCATCCTAATAAAACATTTGGAGTACTTCAGACGCTGCTATCTTTTAGCTCTCATCCATTTTATACCCTGTGCTTAATAAGACTTAATTAAATAATCATTTCATGGTCTGTGGTTTCTTAAGGGCATGTTAAACAATGTGCGTAAATGACTTAATGCAAGAATAAAAATACAACAATATATGTGAATATGTATATAAGTGAGCAAATAATATTTTACAAAGCACTTCTTCATCACTGTGCAATAAAAACTCCTAAAAGCACTTTAAAACAATGTACTACAACAACACTTATAAATAAGTAAATACAATTCCTGGTGTTACCAGCTGGTCTCCCATCCAAGAACTAAGCAAGCCTGAAGCGGCTTAGTTTCCAAAGTCAGCCTTTTCCGAATGGTGTGGTTATAATTACAGTTTCAAAATGTATTCTTAAATGAAACATTTATGTTAAAAATCCAAAACTTTTGAAAGAATAATCTTATAAATCTAAAAAATAAAACTGTTATTTTTTATAAAAAATTCATCATTATTAGAAAAATATAAATAAAGACTTCATGAATACATTTTTGCAAGTGTGAACCATATTCAATAACGCACTTAATATAACACTCCAAACAATTCTCATAAATGCAACACTTTTGTTTTTAACACAGGCAAAATAGAAGTGTGTTCATTTAATTCTGGAAAAATGGTGTTACATCTTAACTGCCACTCCAAATCTTTCCTATGTCTGCTTTATCATAAGCATGTGTTGCCTAGCAAAGGTATTGGTGAATGAATATGTTGCTGCTCAACTTTTGACATAAATTCAGGACCATTTATGCATGTTATATGCAAATTAGACTAACTGACATTAATTTCAGTGAATAGCAAGTACTATGCAAATGTGTCCTGAGGTGTATTTGCAAATTTAGGGTCGTCAGTAAATCACCCCTATATATAAAACTAATTGTGGGTCACATTTGTGTTGCACAGTTAGGCTTATAAGGGCCCTATTGGTCACCATCCTAGTATAGAGCTACGAACCTATAAACATGCAGCCAAAGTAACATGAACACTTATCAGATTGACATGGATACACTTTAGAAAGTTCTGCAGCTCACTGCAGCTATCCTATGTTTTCCACAGGAATAAGTGACTGGCCCTAGACTAATTAAAATCAGAATGAGGTTAAAAAAAGAAAATGGAGTCATCTGAATGTCAAGTTTACAGGAATCTGAAGTCTAATCCCTGCATGGCCTAATGGTTAAGGTGTTTGCCTTACAAACACAAAGTGCATGGTTTGTGTCTCACAAGGGATAATTGGCTAGGCTTAAAATGGCTCGCAAGTGCAGTTAGCTTAGTACTAACCTATGAACCCATCCATTATTCTGTGTCACAACCCAGCACCTCAAATAAATCACAACTTCATAAAACTTAGCAATAACACAGATTGTGACATATATTTCCAAGCCCCCCCCCCCAAAAAGAGAAAAGAAAAATTTTGCTGTACTACATGAGGCATATTGGTGCCATGGAAGACAAATGTTTACCAATTAGTATATGTAATAGAACTTATTAATAATATATTTCCATTTTAATCAAGCATAGAAGGGAAAGGTAACTGTTTCCTTTATGAAAAAAGTATGTGACAAAGCTGTTTTGCTTAAATCAAACTTGCCAGTAATATCAATAGTTGTTGTAATGGCCCTACTAGTAAACAGGGTTTGGTTAAGGTGAAGTCATACCTACAAGAAGTGGTTCTAACACTGAGTAATACATCCCTAGACATACTTACATCACACCCCTCGGGGTGGTTCTGACCCTGATTAATACAACTGTGACCCTGCTTACATCAAACCCCACAGGGAGTGGTCCAACTCTGATTATTACATCTCTGACCATACTTACATCACACCACAGAGGAAGTGGTTCTAACCCTGATTACTTCATTCCTGACTCTAATTTCATCACGCTCCACAGGGGCTTGTTCTGACCCTAATTAATACATCCCTGACAACATTTACATCACACCCCACAGGGAGTATCCTGGCTTGAATTTCACCACTATCTCTATTATACTCAATCAACACTTGCTGATAAGCTAATTTTCAAATCTGACAGGTGTCCTGCACTCCAGTCTATCTTACACAGATACACCCTAACTAGAACCCTGCAGTCTTCAAAAAGGACACATAAATGTAGCTAAACCAAACAAAAGAGCAGGACAATGCCTATATTCCTACAACATTGTCAAACTATGGAATAGCCTCCCCTCATCCATTACTCAACTTGACTCCCTAATAGCCTTTAAAGCTGCATTAAAAACCTACTATTTAAATAATCCCAGCTGTACCTGTGAACTACAGTGTAATCCCCCTTAACTTCACACACTTAACTACTCAGATCCTAATCTCTAACTCTCTGTTATATTATTAGGAAGGATTCACGATGGCTTGCACGGAGTCTAAGAGTAGTGTAAGACTCCATGCAGCCATAGCTATCCAGGAAAAGCCTGTATTTGCGTGTAAAAGAACACCTAAAATTGCTCTTACACGGACAGGGCGTGGATATGCTAATTACCTCACTTGCAGCTGAAAGTCATGCAAATGAGGTAATTTAGTGATCCAGGAAGCAGAAACCTGCCCGTGTAAGAGCCGTGTTATCTGCAGAAATGTACTTAGTTGACAACTGAGTACCATTCTGCAAATAACACAATGGAGCCTTGTCAGCTCCAAATAAAGGTTGCATATGTTCCAGGTAGCATGCCAGTGGCCAAATATGTGGCCACTGACAATGTACCCCGATGCAAAAATGAAATAAAAATGTTTTTTTTTTCGCCGATGTTTAAACGCAGCGCAGCGCCGCGCAAACGGGCTGTGCTATAAAAAACAGAAAAATAAAAATTTGGGGCTCACAAGAGCACCCTAACTACCAGGTTACACCTCATACCATGCTTTACAGCCCCAAAACATGGAACAAACTACAAAAAAAGGGTGACTATAAATAATTGTCAAGGATAATCACACCCCCCAGGTTGGTGCTACAGCAAGAAGCAACATGGACTATCCATGGGCAAGTAACAGTGGCTAAAACTGCTTCCCAGTTAGTAGCCTGCTAGAGACCACCCTCCTAACTTCAGGAACCGCACATGGCCTACTTCAGAACACATGAAAATATCAAGGTCTCACTGGTAAGATCAGACCATAGAGTAATCCCACTGGATATTCATATCCTGACCCCAGTCCCTGGGCAGAAAACTGCAGTGAAAATCATGTGTAAAGCAAATGTTGCACTCCTCCAAACTGAGGTGGAATCCATTAAAGGCCTTGTGCCTGTGGAAAATATGGGCCAGACCTCAGAACCCTTTATAAATGCATTCTATGAACACATTCAGGAATGCATGGATTATGCAATCATAAATAAAACCAAGACCCAATCCCATACACACAGGCATCTGGCCTGGTGGACCCCAGCCATTACCAAACCATGCAAGAGAAGGAGGAAGCTACTACATGATAGAGCAAAACCCAAAAAGGGAAGTGATCACTGATCAGTATTATGGCAAAAAATATGGCCACACATAAAATCCTCTAAGGCCAGCTACAACATGTTGAATCTGGGAATCTTGAGGCATTGTTACACCTGCCTCATGTACACAGACAACCCCCTCCTCCCTCCAACAAATACAAATATATGTGGGAGATGCAACTATTTAGCCAAACTGGAGGCTGAGCTCTCTGAACTCAGTACTGACAAAAACAGTCAGGAGGAGAAGGTAACCACACACACCATAAACCCAGTCTCACATAGACCTATCACAACTGCAAACCAAACACATAAACACACAAAAACATTCCCAGAGGCTCTCATTAAAAATCTACCAAAACAACAGAGGCCCCCAAAGCAGACACCCAAGCAACCACTACCTCAAAACATAGCACATGCAACACATAGTTCACAAAGTTAGTGTGCCAAACAGTCACAGCCCTTAAGGCCAAACAACATGCCTGATACACTTGTAATAGGTGACTCCATAGTCAGACACACTGATGTCCCACTCACCAGACTTTACAAGGAAAAGGTTACAGTAAGCTGTCGGGTGCTAGACTCCACCACATAACACAAGCACTCAGGTCACTCCAAAGCAAGTACAAATATGACTCAGTCATTGTCCATGCCGGTGTGAATGACCTGAGATGTACCTCCCTGGACTACATGAAAAGAAACATAGAGGAGCTCTGTGATTATGTAGCCCAGGCTGGTATGACCCTGACCCTGAGCAGCATCTTACCCTCACCAAGAATGATACCACAGTACAAACACAGAATGATCAGCTTTAACAATTGGCTCAATTACTGGTGTCATTCTAAGGGGATCCAATGTCTGTCTGCTCGGGATGACATGCTTGACAAGCCACGCTGCTTCA
Organism: Protopterus annectens; assembly: GCF_019279795.1. Taxonomy (NCBI): domain Eukaryota; kingdom Metazoa; phylum Chordata; order Ceratodontiformes; family Protopteridae; genus Protopterus; species Protopterus annectens. The sequence continues at coordinate 1,108,210,953 of NC_056726.1, forward strand.
CAAGGGATGGCTTGCACCTGTCACCCGTGGGCTTCCGGATATTGGCCAAGGCTCTTGCCACCTCCATAGTGCCTTTTTTAGGCAGGGCTCAAAAGACAAACCCACCTCCCTAGAAAACACAAGTGGAAAAAAACTAAGGGTAATGCTGCTCAATGCCAGAAGTCTAAACCTCAAGATGCACGCTCTCAAGGCCCACCTCAGTAAGGAGAACATCGATGTCTGTGCAGTGACAGAAACCTGGTTCAAGGCTCCTGAGAGCACCCCAGCACTACCAGGTTATACCTCATATCATGCTTTTCAGACCCAACACTTGGACAGAACCACAAAAGGAGGGGGAGTAGCCATATTTATCAAAGATACCCACACCTCCAGGTTACTGGCAATGCACGAAGCATCAGAGACCATCCATGTGCAACTAACCATAGGAAAAACTGCCGTACAGTTTGTAGCATGCTACAGACCACCCTCTCAAACTCAGGAACCCCACTCAGCCTTCCTGAAGATACTGGAGAGTATGAATGCCTCCAAATACCATCATATTGGGAGATGTCGACTACCCAAACATAGACTGGGAGCATTACTCAAGCCCCAACACACTAGCCCAAAGGTTCCTAGAATTCATAAACTCAAATGCAATGGAACAACTAGTCACCACTCCCACAAGAGGAGATAATATACTAGACCTGATCATCACAAACATGGGGACACAATGCTCCACACCGGAAGTATACCAGTCATTGCTGAGATCAGACCATAAATTAATCTCACTGGAAATCCACATCCCACCCCCTGCATAAAAGACCACAGTGAAGAATTTCTCAAAAGCTGACTTCACACTTCTTAAGACTGAAGTAGTATCCTTCAAGGCCCCTGGGCCACTGGAAACCACAGACCACACCGCTGCATCCTTTATAAACACTTTCTACAGACACCTTCAAGAATGCATGGATCATGCAATCCCAAATAAAACCAAGACCCATTCCTCCAAAGGCAGGCGTCCTGTCTGGTGGACCCCAGCCATTAACAAACTTTACAACAGGAGGAGGAAGCTACTACATGACAGAGCAAAATCCCTAAAAGGGAAGGCATCTCTGATCAATGCTAACAAAAAACCACGATCACTCATAAAATCATCCAAGGCCAACTTTGACAGAAAAATCGCAAAGGGCACAAAAGACAATCACAAGACCTTCTTTAGCTATGCTAGAAACCTGGGTGGAAACTCCCAGATATGCTCAGAGTTAGTCCAAAACAACACAAAACACACTGAACCCAAAGACATTGCCAACATTCTGGCAGACAGGTTCAGTGCAAATTCCCCCCATCCCCCCCAAAAGGAGAAATATCTATCCCAGCAGAGTGTAGCCTCCCTAACATCTCAGATACCCAGGTGAGAGCCACCCTCTCCAAAGCTAAAAACACAGCATTAATGGGACCAGACAGTGTCCCGGGTTGCATGCTATTTGAACTCCAAGAGGAACTAAACCCGCACATAAGGTTGCTGTTTTATCTCAGTCTTACTACAGGATATGTACCCAAAGAATGGCGTACAGCAACAGTGGTCCCACTCCACAAAGGATGTGCTTCTACAGACCCTGGAAATTAATGCCCCATAAGCTTGGCAAGCCTGGTCTGCAAAGCTATGGAGAGGATCATTATGGAACTCATAAACAAAGACATTGGGGATCTACAGACATTGGATCCTACCCAATTTGGCTTTGTCAAGGGCAGATCCTGCCTTTTGAACCTGGTCGACTTTTTTGAAACAGTCACTAAGGCCATTGATGAGGGTAAGGCAGTTGACACTGCCTACCTTGACCTTGCAAAAGCTTTCGACACAATACCCCACTCGGGCATCATAGACAAGCTCACCAACTCAAATGTAAACCCATATGTCATAAGATGGGTTGCAAACTGGCTCAAGGACAGAACCCACAAGGTCAGAATTGCTGAAGCCATGTCAGACTCCAAGCCTGTCACAAGCAGTGTCCCACAGGGCTCTATCCTGGGACCCCTCTTGTTCATCATTTATTTTTCCGAGGTGCAGGCAAACATAGGAGGATTGTGGCTGACAAAGTTCGCAGATGACTGCAAACTGGGTGCCATAATTGATACTCCAGCGGACACAAGCATCCTTCAGAAAGGCCTCATAGAAATGGATAACTGGTGCCAGAGCCATGGCCTTAAACCAAATGGCAAAAAATGTACAGTCATACCCTTTGGGAAAAACAAGGTACCCACAAATTACCACATAGGTGGTAATCCATTAAGTACGGAAGAAGTAATCAGGGACCTACGGACACAAGTTGACAGTAACCTCTCATTTGACACTCACATTGCCAGGGTGGCTAGGAAGACCTTCTATATTGGCCACCTTATCATGAAAGCATTCACATCTAGATCAAGAGAGGTCATTGTGCCCCTATACTCTTCTTTTATCAGGCCCATAATTGAGTACAATGCCCCATTTGTGATGTACCTTACCCGACACCTGCAGCAGTTAGAAAGACCCCAAAAGTACCTCACCAAGAGGATAAAGGGTCTCAAAGATTTGTCATATGCTGCCCGGCTGAAGAAACTCCTGCTCTATTCAGTCGCATACCGCCTACTCAGAGGCGATCTATGCCTGACATACAAGGCCATGTCCAATCCGGAATTAATGGACATGCTCCACCTCAGAAAATCCAAATCCATCAGAGCCACAAGAGCGAGATATTTGAACCTCAACACAGAAATAAATAGGATGTGCTGGAGGGACAGATTCATAACCCAGAGGCTCCCTACACTCTGGAACAGAATCCCAGTCCATGTTAGGCAGAGGCCCTCACTGACTCTCTTCAAGAGAAATCTTGATGAGTGGATGGGAGATCGTAGGTCATCTCTGTGTCACTACTAGACAGAGGCACAGTAAACTAAACCCTAAATGGGCATAATATTCACATTCCAAGGGGTGGTGAAAGCCACACACACTCTGGCTAGGCTTTTAAATGCCCTAGGGCAGATAGCCTAGTATGAACCTATGAAGATACAAATTGTACAGGACACTAAGGATAATCACAAGGCTTTCTTAACTGATGGTAGGAACATTGGTGGAAATTCACAGATATGCTCAGAATTACTCCAAAATTACAAACAATACACCAAACCCACACACATTGCCAACATCCAACCTGACAGGTTCAGTGCAAAATCACCCCCCCCACCAAAATGCCAAATATCTATCCCAGCAGAGTGCTGGCCCCCTGACATTGCAGATGCTGAGGTAACAGCCAGCGTCTCCAAAGCAAAACACACAGCATCAATGGTACCAGATGGTGTCCTGGGCTGCGTCCAACATGAACTCCAAGAAGAATGGAATACCAAATAAAACTACTGCTCAGTCTCAGCCTTACCACAGGATATGTACCCAAAGAGCAGTGTACAGCAACAGTGGTCCCTCTCCACAAAGGTGGTGCCTGAATGGATACTGCAAACTATCACCCCAGAATCCTGACTAGCTTGGTCTGCAAAGCTATGGAAAGGATCATCATGGACCTCAGAAATAAAGATATTGGGGACCTACATACACTGGACCCTACCCAGTGTGGCTTTCTTAAGGGCAGATCCTGCCCCTTAAACATGTTTGACTCATTTGAAACAGTCACCAAGGCCATTGATGAGGGGAATGTGGTCCACACAGCCTATCTGGACCTTGCAAAAGCCTTCCATACAATACCCCACTTGTTCATTATAGATAAGCTCACAAGCTTAAATATAAACCCCTATTCTTGTAGATGGGTTGCAAACCAGCTCAAGGACAGAACTGACATGGTCAGAAATGCTGCAGCCATGTCAGACTACAAACCAGTTACAACTGGCATCCCACAAGGCTCAGTCCTGGGATCTCCCTTGTTTGGTATATATTTCCCAGAGGTGCAGGCCAATATGGAAGGACTGTGTCTGAACAAGTTTGCAGATGACTACAAACTGGGCACCATATCTGACCCTCCAGCTGACACAAGCATCCTACAAAATGGCCTCATAGAAACAGACAACTGGTGCCAGAGCCATGTCATCAAGCTAAATGCAGAAAAGTGTATAGTCATCCCCTTTGGAAAAACAGTAAGTGCCCACCAATTACCACATAGGTGTTAACCCATTAAGTACTTTAGAAGTAATAAGAGACCTGGGGACACAAGCTGATAGAAATTTTGCATTTGACAACCATGTGGCCGTAGTGGTTAGAGAAACATATCATATACCCACCTAATTATGAAGGTATTCACATCTAGATCAGGGGAGGTCACCGTGCCTCTTCAGTCATCCTTCATCAGCCTCACAATTGAGTACAATGGCCCTTGTGGGATGTACCTTAGCAGACACCTCCAGCAACTGGAAAGACCCCAAAAGTACCTCACCAGGAGGATCAAAGGGCTCTAACAGATGCCATGTGTTGCCTGATTAAACAAACTGCAGCTCCACACAGTGCCATACTGCCTGCCCAGAGGTGATCTGTGCCTGATGTATAAAGCCTTGTCCAAGCTGGAATCAATGCATATTCTGCATCTTGTAAAATCTGAATGCCAGTGAGCTATGCACATGAGAGACCTGAACCTCAGCACTGACATAAATAGGACATGCTGTAGTGATTGATCCATAACCCAGAAGCTCCCTCCACTCTTGAGTAAACTCCCACTCCAGGTTAGCCAGAGAGTCCCTCATTGACTCTCTTCAAGAGGAATCTTGATGAGTGGATGGGAGATGGTAGGTTTACCCTGGGTATCACTTTTATGTCACGGGTAGACAGAAGCACAGTATACTAACCTTGAAAAATGTCATGGCAAACTCCAGTTAAAATGTGTGTTGAAGGCCAAACACACTGACTAGCATTATAAATGGCCTAGGGCACATAGCTAGTGTTTGTCAATGTCCACCCAAGTTGCGGAATACACTACTAATGTTGGACAAGCCTGGTTTAAGTAGTCTATAGCTAAACAAAATGCAACATGGTCATATTTGTACAACTGGCCCTTAACCAGTCTGGTGTGCTCAGTATGAATATTTAAAGCAGTGATAGGACTGAAACCCAGGATACTGTCCACCACAGTGAAAGTACTGAACCAGTACACTATACGATATTACAGTGTTTGGTCAGTATGAAAGAATGTTGACAACTGTATGCAAACTATCCCATGGAAACCCTGCAGGCAAAGCATAATCCCTGTTGTGTTCAGACACAAAGCAGTTGGGCAGTAAGAACACAACATGACTTCCAACACACAACTATAAATGTGAAATATTGTTGAAGTTCACACACAACCACAAATGTGGTGGACCTCAGATCTCAACATATGGAAAGCTCACACTGGGCATGCTTGCACACTTTGATAAATGAGACATATGTCAGGCAACAAGCCATGGAAAGCCTGAACTGGGCATGCTCACACACCTAGGCTATGTCTCAGTATAGCAGTTGGCCACACATATCTGGCATTTGTATGTGTTAAGCCAGGAAACTCCCACAATACAGCAATCTGCCCAGTGCACACAGTTAAATGACAACAGAGACATAAGTAATATAGTGGATCCCTCTCATATTCAAACATCTTCCACAGATACACAAGTTGTTCATAGAAACAAGGAAAGCTATGGCAATAAAGACCTGCAAACAGTTTATCAGCAACAAATATTGTGCATCTGAAACTTAAACATATGGGTGTAGAGGTCAATACTAGGCTGTTTGCCCTAGGGAATAAATAAGCGTAGCCAGAGTGTATTTGGTGTCTGCCTCCCCAGTACAGTAGGCTACTGTGCCTCTGTAAAGTAGGTCACAGAAGGCACCATTTAAGGCTAGTGTGCTGTGCCTCCATCAAGCAGGGACACAGTGGAGATCCCAGGGGTTGAATTTGCAATGTCACATCCATGTGGCTGGAGTTTGCTGGAAGAGGGTTGGCGAGGAGTTATAACATTAATTGGGATTCAATTCCAGACTGAGGGGAGCCTTATCTGCAGTGTCTGGACAATTTCACTGTCAACACTTGCAAGTGATGATTTTGAGGGGTTGATGTATCTTGCCAATACTGTTCAGAGATGTCCTCCCTCTGTGGGATATTGCTATGTAATGTATTAGCTCCCTCCTTCTGTTGTACAGCTTATATATGGCTGGTGTAAACCAGACAGGTCTGCTGTTGTGGAGGAGTCTTGGCTTTATTTGGGATAGCATGATCAATGCAAACCTTCCGGATGCTCATCAAATGCATTTGTCAAGGATTCTGCAGACTGGCCTGTATAATCCTCCAGTATGGGTCCTTTGAAGTATTCCACCCCAGTCTTCACAAGTGCAAAGTCTGCTTTTGATAAATACTTTGTTTGCAGTGATTTCTTTGCCTGGGGGTGGGGATGGGATATGGATGTCCAGGGAAAGTTGGTTATGGTCAGATATTAACAATGGTGGTCTACCTCTGGTGTGGAATATAGAGTCCCCATGTTGCTGATGGTCAGGTTCAATATGTGTTCCCCCTTGTGGCTGTGGTGATTGGTCCTGCCATAGCACATGGATTCACAAATTGTAGTGGCTGTAGGGTGATGTTGTTGAGGCCTGAGTAGTTCCCCCAATCAATATTCCTGTACCTGAAGTTAACCACTGTAATGGTGTATGTGAACACCTTCATATCCTACACTGTTCCCAGGGAAGCCAAGTGTGGTTCCTGGATATGGGAGGGGAGGTCTGAACTGGTTGTGTTGTGTGTTACAAGTCCTGTGGACACGAAGCATGGTATAAAACATAACCTGGCAGTGCTGATGTGCATATGTGACCCTGAAGTAGGCGTCTGTTAATGCATATATATGCTATCCCCCATACTGATGGATAGTAATAGATGTACATACCTCTTTCTAAATAATGATGTCAGCACCCTATAAATACTGCAGGTGAAAAAAAGACACCCAATAATGCAAATAGCGCGCTCCGCTAACACATCTCTCACAAGTGTCATAACATAGTTGGGGGGGTTTGAATCCTCCAAATGCCATGTGTGTGTTTCTGACACAGTTTGTCAATGTGGTGGGTGTTACTTTTATTATTGTATGACATATATTATAGCAGTAATTTCAATGCACACATGAGGTATGTGTGGCCACATAGAGATATGTACCTGTGACCTTAAATAGTTCCTATGTGTGAAGCCTGCCTCATGTGAATACATGGAATTTGCATTACACAACTTTTTCACTGTGGTTTTCTGTGCAGGGGCTGGGGTTGGTATGTGAATATAGTGAGATTACTCTATGGTGTCATCTTACCAGTGAGGGATACACTTCTGGTCTGGAGCATAGAGTCCACATGTTGGTGATGATCAGGTGCAGTATGTTTTCCCCTCTTGTGGGAGTGGTAACAAGTTGTTCCATAGCATTTGAGTGTATGGATTCTAGGAACCTTTCACCTAGGGTGTTGGAGCTACAGTAATGCTACCAGTCTATGTGTGGGTATATGCAGCTGCCCAATATAATGTTGTTTGGAGACACTTTCATATATTCATGTGTTCTTAAGTAGTCCAAGTGGGTTACCTGTGTTTAGGAGGGTGGGCTGTAGCAGGCTATGAACTGGAAGTCAGTTTAACCCACTGTTAGTTGCACATGGATAGTCTGTGAAGCTTCATGCTGTGGTAACAACCTGGGGCTGTGGGTATCCTTGACATTTATTGAGACTCACCCTCCTTTCATTTGGGGTTGTCAAGCATGGTATGAGGTGTAACCTGGTAGTGCTAGGGTGTTCTTGGGAGTCTTGAACCTGATTTCTATTACTGCACAGATATCAACATTCTCCATGCTGAAAAGAGTTTGGACTGCATGCATCTTGCGGTTTACATGTCCATCACTGAGTATCATTACTTCCATTTTCTTATCCCCTGTGCTACCTATGTAGGTGGCCTTGTGTTTACATGTCCATCATTGAGTATCATTACTTCCATTTTCTTATCCCCTGTGCTACCTATGTAGGTGGCCTTGTGTTTACATGTCCATCATTGAGTATCATTACTTCCATTTTCTTATCCCCTGTGCTACCTATGTAGGTGGCCTTGTGTTTACATGTCCATCATTGAGTATCATTACTTCCATTTTCTTATCCCCTGTGCTACCTATGTAGGTGGCCTTGTGTTTACATGTCCATCATTGAGTATCATTACTTCCATTTTCTTATCCCCTGTGCTACCTATGTAGGTGGCCTTGTGTTTACATGTCCATCATTGAGTATCATTACTTCCATTTTCTTATCCCCTGTGCTACCTATGTAGGTGGCCTTGTGTTTACATGTCCATCATTGAGTATCATTACTTCCATTTTCTTATCCCCTGTGCTACCTATGTAGGTGGCCTTGTGTTTACATGTCCATCATTGAGTATCATTACTTCCATTTTCTTATCCCCTGTGCTACCTATGTAGGTGGCCTTGTGTTTACATGTCCATCATTGAGTATCATTACTTCCATTTTCTTATCCCCTGTGCTACCTATGTAGGTGGCCTTGTGTTTACATGTCCATCATTGAGTATCATTACTTCCATTTTCTTATCCCCTGTGCTACCTATGTAGGTGGCCTTGTGTTTACATGTCCATCATTGAGTATCATTACTTCCATTTTCTTATCCCCTGTGCTACCTATGTAGGTGGCCTTGTGTTTACATGTCCATCATTGAGTATCATTACTTCCATTTTCTTATCCCCTGTGCTACCTATGTAGGTGGCCTTGTGTTTACATGTCCATCATTGAGTATCATTACTTCCATTTTCTTATCCCCTGTGCTACCTATGTAGGTGGCCTTGTGTTTACATGTCCATCATTGAGTATCATTACTTCCATTTTCTTATCCCCTGTGCTACCTATGTAGGTGGCCTTGTGTTTACATGTCCATCATTGAGTATCATTACTTCCATTTTCTTATCCCCTGTGCTACCTATGTAGGTGGCCTTGTGTTTACATGTCCATCATTGAGTATCATTACTTCCATTTTCTTATCCCCTGTGCTACCTATGTAGGTGGCCTTGTGTTTACATGTCCATCATTGAGTATCATTACTTCCATTTTCTTATCCCCTGTGCTACCTATGTAGGTGGCCTTGTGTTTACATGTCCATCATTGAGTATCATTACTTCCATTTTCTTATCCCCTGTGCTACCTATGTAGGTGGCCTTGTGTTTACATGTCCATCATTGAGTATCATTACTTCCATTTTCTTATCCCCTGTGCTACCTATGTAGGTGGCCTTGTGTTTACATGTCCATCATTGAGTATCATTACTTCCATTTTCTTATCCCCTGTGCTACCTATGTAGGTGGCCTTGTGTTTACATGTCCATCATTGAGTATCATTACTTCCATTTTCTTATCCCCTGTGCTACCTATGTAGGTGGCCTTGTGTTTACATGTCCATCATTGAGTATCATTACTTCCATTTTCTTATCCCCTGTGCTACCTATGTAGGTGGCCTTGTGTTTACATGTCCATCATTGAGTATCATTACTTCCATTTTCTTATCCCCTGTGCTACCTATGTAGGTGGCCTTGTGTTTACATGTCCATCATTGAGTATCATTACTTCCATTTTCTTATCCCCTGTGCTACCTATGTAGGTGGCCTTGTGTTTACATGTCCATCATTGAGTATCATTACTTCCATTTTCTTATCCCCTGTGCTACCTATGTAGGTGGCCTTGTGTTTACATGTCCATCATTGAGTATCATTACTTCCATTTTCTTATCCCCTGTGCTACCTATGTAGGTGGCCTTGTGTTTACATGTCCATCATTGAGTATCATTACTTCCATTTTCTTATCCCCTGTGCTACCTATGTAGGTGGCCTTGTGTTTACATGTCCATCATTGAGTATCATTACTTCCATTTTCTTATCCCCTGTGCTACCTATGTAGGTGGCCTTGTGTTTACATGTCCATCATTGAGTATCATTACTTCCATTTTCTTATCCCCTGTGCTACCTATGTAGGTGGCCTTGTGTTTACATGTCCATCATTGAGTATCATTACTTCCATTTTCTTATCCCCTGTGCTACCTATGTAGGTGGCCTTGTGTTTACATGTCCATCATTGAGTATCATTACTTCCATTTTCTTATCCCCTGTGCTACCTATGTAGGTGGCCTTGTGTTTACATGTCCATCATTGAGTATCATTACTTCCATTTTCTTATCCCCTGTGCTACCTATGTAGGTGGCCTTGTGTTTACATGTCCATCATTGAGTATCATTACTTCCATTTTCTTATCCCCTGTGCTACCTATGTAGGTGGCCTTGTGTTTACATGTCCATCATTGAGTATCATTACTTCCATTTTCTTATCCCCTGTGCTACCTATGTAGGTGGCCTTGTGTTTACATGTCCATCATTGAGTATCATTACTTCCATTTTCTTATCCCCTGTGCTACCTATGTAGGTGGCCTTGTGTTTACATGTCCATCATTGAGTATCATTACTTCCATTTTCTTATCCCCTGTGCTACCTATGTAGGTGGCCTTGTGTTTACATGTCCATCATTGAGTATCATTACTTCCATTTTCTTATCCCCTGTGCTACCTATGTAGGTGGCCTTGTGTTTACATGTCCATCATTGAGTATCATTACTTCCATTTTCTTATCCCCTGTGCTACCTATGTAGGTGGCCTTGTGTTTACATGTCCATCATTGAGTATCATTACTTCCATTTTCTTATCCCCTGTGCTACCTATGTAGGTGGCCTTGTGTTTACATGTCCATCATTGAGTATCATTACTTCCATTTTCTTATCCCCTGTGCTACCTATGTAGGTGGCCTTGTGTTTACATGTCCATCATTGAGTATCATTACTTCCATTTTCTTATCCCCTGTGCTACCTATGTAGGTGGCCTTGTGTTTACATGTCCATCATTGAGTATCATTACTTCCATTTTCTTATCCCCTGTGCTACCTATGTAGGTGGCCTTGTGTTTACATGTCCATCATTGAGTATCATTACTTCCATTTTCTTATCCCCTGTGCTACCTATGTAGGTGGCCTTGTGTTTACATGTCCATCATTGAGTATCATTACTTCCATTTTCTTATCCCCTGTGCTACCTATGTAGGTGGCCTTGTGTTTACATGTCCATCATTGAGTATCATTACTTCCATTTTCTTATCCCCTGTGCTACCTATGTAGGTGGCCTTGTGTTTACATGTCCATCATTGAGTATCATTACTTCCATTTTCTTATCCCCTGTGCTACCTATGTAGGTGGCCTTGTGTTTACATGTCCATCATTGAGTATCATTACTTCCATTTTCTTATCCCCTGTGCTACCTATGTAGGTGGCCTTGTGTTTACATGTCCATCATTGAGTATCATTACTTCCATTTTCTTATCCCCTGTGCTACCTATGTAGGTGGCCTTGTGTTTACATGTCCATCATTGAGTATCATTACTTCCATTTTCTTATCCCCTGTGCTACCTATGTAGGTGGCCTTGTGTTTACATGTCCATCATTGAGTATCATTACTTCCATTTTCTTATCCCCTGTGCTACCTATGTAGGTGGCCTTGTGTTTACATGTCCATCATTGAGTATCATTACTTCCATTTTCTTATCCCCTGTGCTACCTATGTAGGTGGCCTTGTGTTTACATGTCCATCATTGAGTATCATTACTTCCATTTTCTTATCCCCTGTGCTACCTATGTAGGTGGCCTTGTGTTTACATGTCCATCATTGAGTATCATTACTTCCATTTTCTTATCCCCTGTGCTACCTATGTAGGTGGCCTTGTGTTTACATGTCCATCATTGAGTATCATTACTTCCATTTTCTTATCCCCTGTGCTACCTATGTAGGTGGCCTTGTGTTTACATGTCCATCATTGAGTATCATTACTTCCATTTTCTTATCCCCTGTGCTACCTATGTAGGTGGCCTTGTGTTTACATGTCCATCATTGAGTATCATTACTTCCATTTTCTTATCCCCTGTGCTACCTATGTAGGTGGCCTTGTGTTTACATGTCCATCATTGAGTATCATTACTTCCATTTTCTTATCCCCTGTGCTACCTATGTAGGTGGCCTTGTGTTTACATGTCCATCATTGAGTATCATTACTTCCATTTTCTTATCCCCTGTGCTACCTATGTAGGTGGCCTTGTGTTTACATGTCCATCATTGAGTATCATTACTTCCATTTTCTTATCCCCTGTGCTACCTATGTAGGTGGCCTTGTGTTTACATGTCCATCATTGAGTATCATTACTTCCATTTTCTTATCCCCTGTGCTACCTATGTAGGTGGCCTTGTGTTTACATGTCCATCATTGAGTATCATTACTTCCATTTTCTTATCCCCTGTGCTACCTATGTAGGTGGCCTTGTGTTTACATGTCCATCATTGAGTATCATTACTTCCATTTTCTTATCCCCTGTGCTACCTATGTAGGTGGCCTTGTGTTTACATGTCCATCATTGAGTATCATTACTTCCATTTTCTTATCCCCTGTGCTACCTATGTAGGTGGCCTTGTGTTTACATGTCCATCATTGAGTATCATTACTTCCATTTTCTTATCCCCTGTGCTACCTATGTAGGTGGCCTTGTGTTTACATGTCCATCATTGAGTATCATTACTTCCATTTTCTTATCCCCTGTGCTACCTATGTAGGTGGCCTTGTGTTTACATGTCCATCATTGAGTATCATTACTTCCATTTTCTTATCCCCTGTGCTACCTATGTAGGTGGCCTTGTGTTTACATGTCCATCATTGAGTATCATTACTTCCATTTTCTTATCCCCTGTGCTACCTATGTAGGTGGCCTTGTGTTTACATGTCCATCATTGAGTATCATTACTTCCATTTTCTTATCCCCTGTGCTACCTATGTAGGTGGCCTTGTGTTTACATGTCCATCATTGAGTATCATTACTTCCATTTTCTTATCCCCTGTGCTACCTATGTAGGTGGCCTTGTGTTTACATGTCCATCATTGAGTATCATTACTTCCATTTTCTTATCCCCTGTGCTACCTATGTAGGTGGCCTTGTGTTTACATGTCCATCATTGAGTATCATTACTTCCATTTTCTTATCCCCTGTGCTACCTATGTAGGTGGCCTTGTGTTTACATGTCCATCATTGAGTATCATTACTTCCATTTTCTTATCCCCTGTGCTACCTATGTAGGTGGCCTTGTGTTTACATGTCCATCATTGAGTATCATTACTTCCATTTTCTTATCCCCTGTGCTACCTATGTAGGTGGCCTTGTGTTTACATGTCCATCATTGAGTATCATTACTTCCATTTTCTTATCCCCTGTGCTACCTATGTAGGTGGCCTTGTGTTTACATGTCCATCATTGAGTATCATTACTTCCATTTTCTTATCCCCTGTGCTACCTATGTAGGTGGCCTTGTGTTTACATGTCCATCATTGAGTATCATTACTTCCATTTTCTTATCCCCTGTGCTACCTATGTAGGTGGCCTTGTGTTTACATGTCCATCATTGAGTATCATTACTTCCATTTTCTTATCCCCTGTGCTACCTATGTAGGTGGCCTTGTGTTTACATGTCCATCATTGAGTATCATTACTTCCATTTTCTTATCCCCTGTGCTACCTATGTAGGTGGCCTTGTGTTTACATGTCCATCATTGAGTATCATTACTTCCATTTTCTTATCCCCTGTGCTACCTATGTAGGTGGCCTTGTGTTTACATGTCCATCATTGAGTATCATTACTTCCATTTTCTTATCCCCTGTGCTACCTATGTAGGTGGCCTTGTGTTTACATGTCCATCATTGAGTATCATTACTTCCATTTTCTTATCCCCTGTGCTACCTATGTAGGTGGCCTTGTGTTTACATGTCCATCATTGAGTATCATTACTTCCATTTTCTTATCCCCTGTGCTACCTATGTAGGTGGCCTTGTGTTTACATGTCCATCATTGAGTATCATTACTTCCATTTTCTTATCCCCTGTGCTACCTATGTAGGTGGCCTTGTGTTTACATGTCCATCATTGAGTATCATTACTTCCATTTTCTTATCCCCTGTGCTACCTATGTAGGTGGCCTTGTGTTTACATGTCCATCATTGAGTATCATTACTTCCATTTTCTTATCCCCTGTGCTACCTATGTAGGTGGCCTTGTGTTTACATGTCCATCATTGAGTATCATTACTTCCATTTTCTTATCCCCTGTGCTACCTATGTAGGTGGCCTTGTGTTTACATGTCCATCATTGAGTATCATTACTTCCATTTTCTTATCCCCTGTGCTACCTATGTAGGTGGCCTTGTGTTTACATGTCCATCATTGAGTATCATTACTTCCATTTTCTTATCCCCTGTGCTACCTATGTAGGTGGCCTTGTGTTTACATGTCCATCATTGAGTATCATTACTTCCATTTTCTTATCCCCTGTGCTACCTATGTAGGTGGCCTTGTGTTTACATGTCCATCATTGAGTATCATTACTTCCATTTTCTTATCCCCTGTGCTACCTATGTAGGTGGCCTTGTGTTTACATGTCCATCATTGAGTATCATTACTTCCATTTTCTTATCCCTGTGCTACCTATGTAGGTGGCCTTGTGTTTACATGTCCATCATTGAGTATCATTACTTCCATTTTCTTATCCCCTGTGCTACCTATGTAGGTGGCCTTGTGTTTACATGTCCATCATTGAGTATCATTACTTCCATTTTCTTATCCCCTGTGCTACCTATGTAGGTGGCCTTGTGTTTACATGTCCATCATTGAGTATCATTACTTCCATTTTCTTATCCCCTGTGCTACCTATGTAGGTGGCCTTGTGTTTACATGTCCATCATTGAGTATCATTACTTCCATTTTCTTATCCCCTGTGCTACCTATGTAGGTGGCCTTGTGTTTACATGTCCATCATTGAGTATCATTACTTCCATTTTCTTATCCCCTGTGCTACCTATGTAGGTGGCCTTGTGTTTACATGTCCATCATTGAGTATCATTACTTCCATTTTCTTATCCCCTGTGCTACCTATGTAGGTGGCCTTGTGTTTACATGTCCATCATTGAGTATCATTACTTCCATTTTCTTATCCCCTGTGCTACCTATGTAGGTGGCCTTGTGTTTACATGTCCATCATTGAGTATCATTACTTCCATTTTCTTATCCCCTGTGCTACCTATGTAGGTGGCCTTGTGTTTACATGTCCATCATTGAGTATCATTACTTCCATTTTCTTATCCCCTGTGCTACCTATGTAGGTGGCCTTGTGTTTACATGTCCATCATTGAGTATCATTACTTCCATTTTCTTATCCCCTGTGCTACCTATGTAGGTGGCCTTGTGTTTACATGTCCATCATTGAGTATCATTACTTCCATTTTCTTATCCCCTGTGCTACCTATGTAGGTGGCCTTGTGTTTACATGTCCATCATTGAGTATCATTACTTCCATTTTCTTATCCCCTGTGCTACCTATGTAGGTGGCCTTGTGTTTACATGTCCATCATTGAGTATCATTACTTCCATTTTCTTATCCCCTGTGCTACCTATGTAGGTGGCCTTGTGTTTACATGTCCATCATTGAGTATCATTACTTCCATTTTCTTATCCCCTGTGCTACCTATGTAGGTGGCCTTGTGTTTACATGTCCATCATTGAGTATCATTACTTCCATTTTCTTATCCCCTGTGCTACCTATGTAGGTGGCCTTGTGTTTACATGTCCATCATTGAGTATCATTACTTCCATTTTCTTATCCCCTGTGCTACCTATGTAGGTGGCCTTGTGTTTACATGTCCATCATTGAGTATCATTACTTCCATTTTCTTATCCCCTGTGCTACCTATGTAGGTGGCCTTGTGTTTACATGTCCATCATTGAGTATCATTACTTCCATTTTCTTATCCCCTGTGCTACCTATGTAGGTGGCCTTGTGTTTACATGTCCATCATTGAGTATCATTACTTCCATTTTCTTATCCCCTGTGCTACCTATGTAGGTGGCCTTGTGTTTACATGTCCATCATTGAGTATCATTACTTCCATTTTCTTATCCCCTGTGCTACCTATGTAGGTGGCCTTGTGTTTACATGTCCATCATTGAGTATCATTACTTCCATTTTCTTATCCCCTGTGCTACCTATGTAGGTGGCCTTGTGTTTACATGTCCATCATTGAGTATCATTACTTCCATTTTCTTATCCCCTGTGCTACCTATGTAGGTGGCCTTGTGTTTACATGTCCATCATTGAGTATCATTACTTCCATTTTCTTATCCCCTGTGCTACCTATGTAGGTGGCCTTGTGTTTACATGTCCATCATTGAGTATCATTACTTCCATTTTCTTATCCCCTGTGCTACCTATGTAGGTGGCCTTGTGTTTACATGTCCATCATTGAGTATCATTACTTCCATTTTCTTATCCCCTGTGCTACCTATGTAGGTGGCCTTGTGTTTACATGTCCATCATTGAGTATCATTACTTCCATTTTCTTATCCCCTGTGCTACCTATGTAGGTGGCCTTGTGTTTACATGTCCATCATTGAGTATCATTACTTCCATTTTCTTATCCCCTGTGCTACCTATGTAGGTGGCCTTGTGTTTACATGTCCATCATTGAGTATCATTACTTCCATTTTCTTATCCCCTGTGCTACCTATGTAGGTGGCCTTGTGTTTACATGTCCATCATTGAGTATCATTACTTCCATTTTCTTATCCCCTGTGCTACCTATGTAGGTGGCCTTGTGTTTACATGTCCATCATTGAGTATCATTACTTCCATTTTCTTATCCCCTGTGCTACCTATGTAGGTGGCCTTGTGTTTACATGTCCATCATTGAGTATCATTACTTCCATTTTCTTATCCCCTGTGCTACCTATGTAGGTGGCCTTGTGTTTACATGTCCATCATTGAGTATCATTACTTCCATTTTCTTATCCCCTGTGCTACCTATGTAGGTGGCCTTGTGTTTACATGTCCATCATTGAGTATCATTACTTCCATTTTCTTATCCCCTGTGCTACCTATGTAGGTGGCCTTGTGTTTACATGTCCATCATTGAGTATCATTACTTCCATTTTCTTATCCCCTGTGCTACCTATGTAGGTGGCCTTGTGTTTACATGTCCATCATTGAGTATCATTACTTCCATTTTCTTATCCCCTGTGCTACCTATGTAGGTGGCCTTGTGTTTACATGTCCATCATTGAGTATCATTACTTCCATTTTCTTATCCCCTGTGCTACCTATGTAGGTGGCCTTGTGTTTACATGTCCATCATTGAGTATCATTACTTCCATTTTCTTATCCCCTGTGCTACCTATGTAGGTGGCCTTGTGTTTACATGTCCATCATTGAGTATCATTACTTCCATTTTCTTATCCCCTGTGCTACCTATGTAGGTGGCCTTGTGTTTACATGTCCATCATTGAGTATCATTACTTCCATTTTCTTATCCCCTGTGCTACCTATGTAGGTGGCCTTGTGTTTACATGTCCATCATTGAGTATCATTACTTCCATTTTCTTATCCCCTGTGCTACCTATGTAGGTGGCCTTGTGTTTACATGTCCATCATTGAGTATCATTACTTCCATTTTCTTATCCCCTGTGCTACCTATGTAGGTGGCCTTGTGTTTACATGTCCATCATTGAGTATCATTACTTCCATTTTCTTATCCCCTGTGCTACCTATGTAGGTGGCCTTGTGTTTACATGTCCATCATTGAGTATCATTACTTCCATTTTCTTATCCCCTGTGCTACCTATGTAGGTGGCCTTGTGTTTACATGTCCATCATTGAGTATCATTACTTCCATTTTCTTATCCCCTGTGCTACCTATGTAGGTGGCCTTGTGTTTACATGTCCATCATTGAGTATCATTACTTCCATTTTCTTATCCCCTGTGCTACCTATGTAGGTGGCCTTGTGTTTACATGTCCATCATTGAGTATCATTACTTCCATTTTCTTATCCCCTGTGCTACCTATGTAGGTGGCCTTGTGTTTACATGTCCATCATTGAGTATCATTACTTCCATTTTCTTATCCCCTGTGCTACCTATGTAGGTGGCCTTGTGTTTACATGTCCATCATTGAGTATCATTACTTCCATTTTCTTATCCCCTGTGCTACCTATGTAGGTGGCCTTGTGTTTACATGTCCATCATTGAGTATCATTACTTCCATTTTCTTATCCCCTGTGCTACCTATGTAGGTGGCCTTGTGTTTACATGTCCATCATTGAGTATCATTACTTCCATTTTCTTATCCCTGTGCTACCTATGTAGGTGGCCTTGTGTTTACATGTCCATCATTGAGTATCATTACTTCCATTTTCTTATCCCCTGTGCTACCTATGTAGGTGGCCTTGTGTTTACATGTCCATCATTGAGTATCATTACTTCCATTTTCTTATCCCCTGTGCTACCTATGTAGGTGGCCTTGTGTTTACATGTCCATCATTGAGTATCATTACTTCCATTTTCTTATCCCCTGTGCTACCTATGTAGGTGGCCTTGTGTTTACATGTCCATCATTGAGTATCATTACTTCCATTTTCTTATCCCCTGTGCTACCTATGTAGGTGGCCTTGTGTTTACATGTCCATCATTGAGTATCATTACTTCCATTTTCTTATCCCCTGTGCTACCTATGTAGGTGGCCTTGTGTTTACATGTCCATCATTGAGTATCATTACTTCCATTTTCTTATCCCCTGTGCTACCTATGTAGGTGGCCTTGTGTTTACATGTCCATCATTGAGTATCATTACTTCCATTTTCTTATCCCCTGTGCTA
The DNA here is from genome assembly GCF_019279795.1 of Protopterus annectens. Lineage (NCBI taxonomy): Eukaryota > Metazoa > Chordata > Ceratodontiformes > Protopteridae > Protopterus > Protopterus annectens. Next base: position 1,108,229,723 of record NC_056726.1, read on the forward strand.
CCTATGTAGGTGGCCTTGTGTTTACATGTCCATCATTGAGTATCATTACTTCCATTTTCTTATCCCCTGTGCTACCTATGTAGGTGGCCTTGTGTTTACATGTCCATCATTGAGTATCATTACTTCCATTTTCTTATCCCCTGTGCTACCTATGTAGGTGGCCTTGTGTTTACATGTCCATCATTGAGTATCATTACTTCCATTTTCTTATCCCCTGTGCTACCTATGTAGGTGGCCTTGTGTTTACATGTCCATCATTGAGTATCATTACTTCCATTTTCTTATCCCCTGTGCTACCTATGTAGGTGGCCTTGTGTTTACATGTCCATCATTGAGTATCATTACTTCCATTTTCTTATCCCCTGTGCTACCTATGTAGGTGGCCTTGTGTTTACATGTCCATCATTGAGTATCATTACTTCCATTTTCTTATCCCCTGTGCTACCTATGTAGGTGGCCTTGTGTTTACATGTCCATCATTGAGTATCATTACTTCCATTTTCTTATCCCCTGTGCTACCTACGTAGGTGGGTTTGTGTTTTCAGCCTTACCACCAGAATGCAAAGATGTGCAGACATTACACTTTTGTAATTAATAGTGGTGTATAAAAAACTACAATGACAATCACACTGTTAATGCATCAGGCATGCTGGGATATACCCGCAATGATATCATTATTCTGTACTGTTAACAACATAGGTTCATAGGTTCATACTAGGCTATCTGCCCTAGGGCATTTATAAGCCTAGCCAGAGTGTGTTTGGCTGTCCCCACCCATTTTACATTAATTTTGCTATGCCCTTTTTTGACGTTAGTATACTGTGCCTCTGTCTAACAGTGACACAGAAGTGATACCCGGGGTAAACCTACGATCTCCCATCCACTCATCAAGATTCCTCTTGAAGAGAGTCAATGAGGGACTCTGCCTAACCTGGACTGTGATTTCATTCCAGAGTGAAGGGAGCCTCTGGGTTATGAATCTGCGCCTCCAGCATGTCCTATTTATTTCAGTGCTGAGTTTCAAGTCTCTCAAGTGCATAGCTCGATGGGATTTGGATTTTATGAGGTGCAGCATGGCCATTAATTCCGGGTTGGACCTGGCTTTATATGTCAGGCACAGATCACCTCTGAGCAGGCGGTATGCCACTGAGTAGAGCTGGAGTTTCTTTAACCGGGCAGCATATGGCATCTGTTTGAGCCCTATGATCCCCTTGGTGAGGTACTTTTGGAGTCTTTCCAGTTGCTGCAGGTGTCTGGTAAGGTACATCCCAAAAGGGGCATTGTACTCAATTATGGGCCTGATGAGGGATGACTAAAGAGGCCCGATGACCTCCCCTGATCTAGATGTGAATCCCTTCATGATTAGGTGGGCTATATAAAATGTTTTTCTAACCACTTTGGCCATGCGGTTGTCAAATGAGAGATTGCTATCAACTTGGGTCCCCAGGTCCCTAATTACTTCTTCTGTACTTAATATATTACCACCTATGTGGTAATTTGTGGGCACTTTGTTTTTGCCAAAGGAGATGACTATACACATTTTGGCATTTAGCTTGAGGCCATGGCTCTTGCACCAGTTGTCTGCTTCTATGAGGCCCTTTTGGAGGATGCTTGTGTCAGGTGAAGTGGCGATTATGGTGCCCAGTTTGCAGTCATCTGCATACTTGGTCAGCCACAGTCCTTCCATGTTGGCCTGTACCTATGAGAAATATATACCGAACAAGAGAGGGTACAGGACTGAGCCTTGTGGGACGCCACTTGTAACTGGTTAGGAGTCTGACATGGCTCCAGCAATTCTAACCATTTGGGTTCTGTCCTTGAGCCAGTTTGCAACCCATCTAGTGAAATAGGGGTTTATATTTAAGCTGGTGAGCTTATCTATAATGCCTGAGTGGGGTATTGTATCGAAGGCTTTTGCAAGATCCAGTCCTTCCATGTTGGCCTGTACCTACGAGAAATATATACCGAACAAGAGAGGGCACAGGTCTGAGCCTTGTGGGATGCCACTTGTAACTTGTTAGGAGTCTGACATGGCTCCAGCAATTCTAACCATGTGGGTTCTGTCCTTGAGCCAGTTTGCAACCCATCTAGTGACATAGGGGGTTGTATTTAAGCTGGTGAGCTTATCTATAATGCCCGAGTTGGGTATTGTATCGAAGGCTTTTGCAAGATCCAGGTAGGCTGTGTGGACCACCTTCCCCTCGTCAATGGCCTTGGTGACTGTTTCAAAGAAATCGACCAGGTTTAAGAGGCAGGATCTGCCCTTAAAAAAGCCTAACTGGGTAGGATCCAGTGTCGGTAGGTCCCCAATATCTTTATTTATGAGGTCCATGATGATCCTTTCCATAGCTTTGCAGACCAAGGTAGTCAGGCTTATGGGGCGATAGTTTCCAGGATCCGTTGAGGCAGCACCTTTGTGGAGAGGGACCACTGTTGCCGTACACCACTCTTTGGGTAAATATCCTGTAGTAAGGCTGAGACTGAACAGTAGTTTTATGTTTGGGTTTAGCTCTTCTTGGAGTTCATGTAGGACGCAGCCCGGGACACCGTCTGGTCCCATTGATGCTGTGTTTTTTGCTTTGGAGAGGGTGGGTCTTACCTGAGCATCTGAGATGTCAGCAGGGCAGTACTGTGCTGGGATAGATATTTGCACTTTTGGTGGGGAGCGGGGGGAAGTTTGCGCTGAACCTATCAGCTAGGATGTTGGCAATGTCTGTGGGTTCTGTGAATTTTTTGTTATTTTGGACTAATTCTGAGCATATCTGGGAATTCCCACCCAGGTTCCTAACATAACTAAAGAAAGCCTTGTGATTATCCTTAGTGTCCTGTGCAAGTTTTCTCTCAAAGCTGGCCTTAGACGATTTTATGAGTGCCCGTAGTTTTTTGCTAATACTGATCAGAGATGCCTTCCCTTTTTGGGATTTTGCTCTATCATGTAGTAGCTTCCTCCTTCTATTGTATAGTTTGTTTATGGCTGGGGTCCACCAGATAGGATGTCTGCCTTTGGAGGATTGGGTCTTGGTTTTATTTGGGATTGCATGATCCATGCATTCCTGAAGGTGTTCATAGAATGCGTTTATAAAGGATTCTGCGGTCTGGGATGTATGTTTCACAGGCCCGAGGGCTTTGAAGGATTCCACCTCAGTTTTGAGGAGTGTGAAATTTGCTTTAGAGATGTTTTTCACTGTGGTTTTCTGGGCAGGGGGTGGAGTTGGGGTGTGAATATCCAGTGAGATTAGTTTATGGTCTGATCTTACCAGTGATGGATACACTTCTGGTCTGGAGCATAGAGTCCCCATGTTGGTGATGATCAGGTCCAGTATGTTTTCCCCTCTTGTGGGAGTGGTAACAAGTTGTTCCATAGTATTTGAGTTTATAAATTCTAGGAACCTTTGGGCTAGGGTGTTGGAGCTAGAGTAATGCTCCCAGTCTATGTTTGGGTAGTTGAAGTCGCCCAATATAATGGTGTTTGGAGAGACCTTCATATTTCCCAGTGTTCTCAGGAAGGCCGAGTGGGGTTCCTGGGTTTGGGAGGGTGGTCTGTAGCAGGCTATAAACTGGAAGGCAGTTGTACCCACTGTTAGTTGCACATGGATAGTCTCTGATGCTTCGTGCTGTGCCACCAACCTGGAGGTGTGGGTATCTTTGAGGAATATTGATACTCCCCGTCCTTTTGTGGTTCGTTCCAAGTCTTGGGGCCAAAAAGCATGGTATGAGGTATAACCTGGTAGTGCTGGGGTGCTCTTTGGAGCCTTGAAACAGGTTTCTGTTATTGCACAGATATCAATGTTCTCCATGCTAAGGAGAGTTTCGAGTGTGTGCATCTTGCGGTTTAGACTTCTGGCGTTGAGTAGCATTACTCTTAGTTTCTTATCCCTTGTGATACCTATGGAGGTGGGTTTGTCTTTTGATCCTTGCCTAAAAAAGGCACTATGGGGGTAGCAAGAGCCTTTGTCATATCTGAAAGCCCAGGGGTGACAGGTAGAAGCCATCCCTAGCGAAGCATCGTGGCTTGTCGAGCATGTCATGCCAGGCTGACAGGCATTGGATCCCCTTTGAATGACACCAATACTAAAGCCAATTGTTGAAATTGATAATCTTGTCTTCATATTGTGGCATCATTCTTGGTGAGGGTAAGATGCTACTCAAGGTCAGGGTCATACCGGCCTGGGCTACATGCTCAGAGAGCTCCTCTATGTCTCTTTTCATGTAGTCCAGGAAGGTACATCTCAGGTCATTCACACCAGCATGGACAATGACTGAGTCATATTTGTACTTGCCTTGGAGTGACCTGAGTGCTTGTGGTATGTGGTGGATCCTAGCGCCTGACAGGCAGCTCACCGTGACCTTCTCCTTGTTTAGCCTGATGAGCGGGATGTCAGTGTGCCTGACAATAGAGTCACCTATTACAAGTGTATCAGGTGTGTTGTTTAGCCTTAAAGGGCTGTGACTGTTCGGCACACTGGCTTTGTGAGCTATGTGTTGCACGTGTTTTGTTTTGGGGTAGCCGTTCTTGGGTGTCTGCTTTGGAGGTCTCTGCTCCTTAGGCAGATTTTTATTTAGAGCCTCCGAGTATGTTTTTGTGTGCTTATGTGTTTGGTTTGCTGTCATGGTAGGTATATGTGAGACTGGAATTGTAGTGAGTGTGGTTTCCTTCTCCTCCTGACTGGTTTCGCCAATACTGAGTTGAAAGAGCATAGCCTCCAGTATGGCTATATGGTTGCATCTCTCATATGTGTTGGAATTTGTTCGGAGGAGGAGAGGGTTGTCTGTGTATATGAGGCAGTTGTAACATTGACTGAAGATTCCTAGATTCACCAGCTGGTCTGGAGAGGAGATTGACAACTGACCTTTGGACATGCTAGAATGGTATTGGGAATTCCTTTATAATTGAAAAACGGGCCAATGGGGAACGAGGTACTCAAGGGGAGTTTGTGATGGTGTAGTGCTTTTAATATTTTAGTGCTGACATATAATTGCTTTAGTGAGCAAGTGCCAGGTAACTTAAATGCAATGTGTTACAGGTAACTTAAATGCAAAAATGACAAACAGTAACTTTCTTTCAAGTGAAACATGATAACATTACTACAGTTCTATGTAGTCACCCTGTGCATCAGCACCATGTTATCCTGTTCCTGCATCAATGTAACAGATTGCAGGAGGTGGCACAGTTTCATCATATGCACAGGGTGTGTACTTGTTATGCCTGAGTCTGCCACTGATACATCCAATCGACATGTATGTGTGTGTGTGTTAGTGAGGGACAACAGTACAACATGGGGCAATGTTGATGCAGTGTGTGTGTGTGTGTGTGTGTGTGTGTGTGTGTGTGTGTGTGTGTGTGTGTGTGTGTATGTGTTAGCCCTAGGTGTTAGCATTATGCATGTCTGTTCCACCTCATGGCTGCCATATACGGGTGTTTGTGGACAGCCACAGACTGTACCTGCCAGGTCATACAGATCACTGTCTCTGGCCACAGAAACGGTACCTGTTCCTGGCAGGGGTGCTACGGACAGTACCAGGTACTAAGCCAGACTGGGTACTGTCATCAGAAGCAGTTGGTTGATGACTGGACACATGTCCCTGCTGGGACTGTCCAGTGCCACGTGCACATGGTCTTCTAGGGTGATCTGATGACAGCACAAACCCAGCATTGCTGGGGCTGGTACTGGCACTATGGGAATGGCTGCGGGTTTGTTGTCGTCCGCGATGACTGCCAGCTGCTGATGTTGCTGGCATACGTCCACGTCGACGCCTCAACCATCCTGCATTACCCTGGCTCATGGACATGTAGTTGTGGAACAGATCTAATGTGTCCACCCAATGTCTGTCAATGACCTGGCCGACAGTACGGATGGCAGCCGCAACATCATGCATAGTGTCATTCATAGCAGTGCGATGTGCTCTAAGCTCCTTCAGACCCTGTCTGGTGTACCATTCCATACGTGCCTGTGCCTGCATTACAGCCCGGAACATAGCTGAGGTTGAAAGACCTCTCTGGGCACATCTGACATGGGCAGTATGACCACGGTTGCCTCCACGAGAACCCCTGGACATCTGCCTGTGTGGTACCGTGTCAGGACTCTGGCCATGGCTGCTGTGAGGGGATGCATGTGCCACTTATACCACATTACCCTGGTCAATGCCCACTGTATGCTATCCCTCAGCTAAGGACATTGGTGACAATGGCTGTATCGGCAGGATGACTGTGCGCATTGATGAGGTTGACTGCTGTGTACTGTCGATTGGCTGACCAACAACAGACCATGACACACCTCCCTGTGCCATTACACATGTATCATCATTATCACTATCCCCAGCAGTGGCTTCAGGTTCCCTGCTGCACACCACCAGAGCAACACCAGAACCTGTGAGAGAAAGACAAGAAACACAGTTTACAATGTGTACACAATGTTACCACAGATGCACATGGGCACATGCACACATGGGCACATGTGCACATGCACACATGGGCACATGCACACATGGGCACATGCACACATGCACACATGGGCATATGCACACATGCACACATGCACACATGCACATGCACACATGGGCACATGCACACATGGGCACATGCACACATGCACACATGGGCACATGCACACATGGGCACATGTGCACATGCACTCATGCACACATGCACACTCCTCAGTACATGAGATACAAACACACACACACAAACACACCTGCAATCCAACACATAATAATACTGTTTGAGGGTATTATTACTATTATTATCATTAGTATTAAAAGTATTGTTATTACACACTCACTAGCATGGATTGGCTGCCTTGCTGTTACTCCAGAGGGACCTGCAAAAATAAGACAGTTATTGTCAGTGGGCACAACTGTGACATTTATACTGTATGATACAGTACAGTAGTACAACAGTTGGCTTTCACAGGTGTACTGCTGATATTGAGAATATAAATCTTGCACAATAATGTCCAGGATAACAGCTACAAACACAGTACACATCTCACACATGCATAAACTACCAGTGCAGAGAACACTCAACTACAGATATGGCATGTTACCTGCACACTCCATGTCCACATGCTGGGTGGCTCCAGCCTCCATCATTACACATGTCTGTGGATGTTGTTGTTGTTGGGCTGGAGCCACAACACTTAGGAGGAGCTCCTCCAGTCTGGTGAGGGGGAGGTGTATAGGTGCCCCACCACCTGTGGCAATCTGTTGCCTGTGGATATCAGATGCATGCTGACGGACATTTCTAATTAAATCACTGCAGTGATGGTGTACCTGCTCATATGTCCGGTTATGCATGCCTATGTCATTTACCCGACGGACGAGGTCTTGCCAAAGTGCAGCCCTCTCCTGGTGGGTCTGGCTGGTTCGGGAAAAGAGTGTTGAAAAATCCCGCACCAGACTGTGGTGTATCTCCTCATCCTCTGCTGCCGAATAACAGGGGTTGCGCTGATGCACCATCGCCCTGGAAGGAAAAGGAAAATATGTGAGCAAGTAACATGGCACACATAGTACTCTACTGTACTGATATCACTGAACTGCCATATATAGCATCTGTCTGTCTATCAGGGGATACACATGTAAATTACCACATATCAGTGCTCAGCCAACAACTGTGTGACAGTGCCTGCCACAATCCTTACAACAAACTAGTATACAAAAGCACTCAGCACACTGTTTGAGGTCCAATGCACAACCTCACACTGGGGGTATGTATTAAGGTAATGGATGGGGAATATTGTCATCCCATGCAATGCATGCAATGCACAGTTACAATTTCAATGGTAATGCACCCTAGTCTTTGTGGCCATACCCCTACCTACACCGCAGTCATATACACGGAACCACAGCACAACATATGGCAATGTAGTATGTTTGTATCCCAATAACTGACACATCTTTCTCTGACCTCACACCAAGGACACACACTACCATGACAGACACAAAGTCATGCTGCGCAATCACACCATTACAGACCTTGCACACTGTCAGTGGCACACTCATTCCACCTCACATAGTTGGTATTGCAATGAGTACATATGTGTGCGCATTGTGTCATAGGTAGGTAGTATGCTATCGGCCCTGGGCCTATGGCAGCATACTGTTAGCAACCTTCAACTACATATGTATGCCCAGCCTTCACTAACAGTTGCAGTATGCCCCTTGCCCTATGCACATCTTTATATAAATATAGATACAGACTGCTAACACATATGGAGGGTTCACAGTATGTAGATTATTAGATTATGTACTTTACATTACCTTTGTTTCTGACTGCTGTTTTGGATGGTTTGCTGCTGCTGGCTGGCTTGCTGCTGCTGTCCTGATGCTTTTTTCTTTTTATTATTTTTTTTTTTGGTCTCTCTCTCTCTCTCTCTCTCTGTCTGCCTCTCTGTCTCCCTGCAGTTGCTGCAATGATATTATTGCATGTATGGACTGGGAGTACAGGCTGCTTTTGTAGGTATCTGCACATGTGCATGTGATGGCCTCTGCACCAATTGTTAGCCAGCATTTACTAATTGCATGCAGCCTGCTGTGTGGTAATTGCAGTTCTCACTGTGATGTCAGGACAGTGCTATAAAATGTTAGGTTAGGTAGGCGTAGCCCTTTCAGTTTTTCAAGGTGGGGACCATGCTGGTTTGCTGTGGACACTGTTCTGTGAGTGTAAAGGTTGGTATGTCTCTCATATCTAAGGCTGTGTTGTAGGCACTGAAATGCATGTTGTACTGAAACCTGACTGTTGCTTCTTCCAGTTCATTCTTCTCAGTGTGTATGTTAACTGACACCTAATAATACTAATACTGTTTACATGGGAGTATGTGCTTTCCTGTGGGACTTGTGGATTAACTGGTATACAACAGTAGCTCTTGCAATTTGTTGCTATGACTTCACTATTTAGCCTTTACATTCACTCCTTGAAGGCCTGCTAAGTGTCTTTACTGGAATGTGTTGCTATGGCTTTCCTATTTTCCATTTACATCCACTCCTTGTAATGCATGATATATTTCTTTCAGCAGCAATTCCTTATATGTTTGGTGTGGTTTGGTGACACTGCATGCAGTTTGGTGAGGCCAAGGTCTGGGTTTGACACTTACAAGGGTATCTTATTTTGCTGCTGAGCAGTAGTGGGGCCTTGTACTTTGTACTAATAGTTATGACTATCAGGCATATGCAGTGCTTGTAAACTGCTATACTGTCCTTATTTTATTAGATGGCTACATCCTTTGATATTTCTGGGTTGTACTCCTACATGAGGGTGTGCTTGTGGAAGCAATTCTACAGCTATTTACAGAGTATGTGACAGCAGACAGAATGATGTGCCTGTGAGTTTCTGACACTTGCAGGCCTCAGATACTCTCAGGTGTATATTTTAGCAGCCTCAGGGAATGGTACATATCAGTGGGATACACCCGTGATATATTTCAGATATTCTGCAGTTGTGACTGTGGGGTATTTTGAGCATATGTATTACTACATCATTTCTGACATGCACGTAGTGAGTACTTTAACTAATTGAGAGTTACCATTATGTGGGATTCCACACCTTTCTGCCTACTGTTAGTATATTTCACAGGGAGTCAGTGGGGCACAGTTAACATTTGTTTGCAAATCAGGAACATCTCTGTAAATCAGTCACAGTTGCGAGGTCTGGCCTCTTACCTATTTAAATACGGCAGTGTTTATCCTGCTCTGATAGTGTGTGTGGTTTGCAAGGTGCTACTGTCACATTATTACCTACTAGCATGGCTGTTTCTCTTATCACACTAATGTAATGCAATTCCACAAGAATTGCCAGTAAAGATACAAGAAAAGCTTTGTGTAATAGCCTTCCTATATTCCCTTTACATTCAGTCCTACTATTTCATGATATATTGCTTTCAGCACAAAGTTCTTGTATATTAGTCATGGCTTAGTGGTAGGTCATGCAGACTAGTGTTTCCAAGGTCCTGGGTTCGAGACTGACAGAGGAATTTTATTTTGCTGCTGAGCAGACTACAGGCCTTGTCATTCAGAGTGACTAAGGCACTTTTAATTAGTTGTAAGCGGGTTAGCGCTGGCTTGCGCAGTGCTCACACATACGCACTGTCACTTAGCTTCGCGCACACATGCTTAGCTAAGCGCACACAAGCGCGCACCCACTGACTACTGCTTAAAAGTGCTTACTCTCGTGCACACCCCTGCTAATTTCTTTTAAAGAAAAGAAAATGGGGAGATAGAAAAGTGGTGAAAAAGGGGGCACAAAGAGGGTAGGACAGTAGGAAAACAAGCTTGGGATTTGCAGGAAGGATGGAGGAAAGGCCCATAGCTGCCCATTTCTTTATCAGCAACCGCTGTGCATATGTGTGTAATTTGGTGTGAAATTTGAAACCTTCCACCCCTGAGAGAGGGGTGAGGACAACAAAATATGTTGTACAGCCAACTGTAATTACCAGTTGACATGTCCAGCAGACATGTCTGCAAAATGGGCAGCTATATATGGGGCGTAATTTTTTTGTGGGAACAGAGTGCGCTTTTTTTATTTTTTTTTTCAGGTGAGAGTGGAATGTGAGGTAGAGGAAGTAGGTATATTTGGGGAGGTAGGTAGGGGAGGTTAACAGACAAGACAAACAAGATGAATACAGGGGCAGAGTATGACACATGTGGTGGGAAACACACTTGACGGGGACGGATGCTTGGATATTGTGAGCCCATGAGCCCACAGATGGCAACAGTGGAACTGAGATCCCCACCCATGGGCAGTTGCCACTGCGCCTTCACTGCCCAGAACGGGGCTGTGCTGGGGGCTGTGTAGGATGGGCAGGCACACCCGTGAGTTGCACCACCCATGCCTCAAGCTGGCGTAGGGGTTCAAGCACAGAATGCCTGATCTCGCTACGCACCACAGACCGGACACTTTGGAGGGTGAGCGGACGTTCTACTCCGGCCACGCTTGCAGAGGGGGGACGAGCCCCATCCCCTGCAGTGCTTCCACCCAAAGGTGGCACAGGGCCACCGGAGGAGGTTCCAGCCTGGGCTCTAGTGCCAGGTGCACTCGCCAGCTGAGGTGGGAGAGGTGGGTCCGCTGGAACCCGCCTTCCCTGTTGTCCTATGTTTAGCAATATTTTCTGATATTTTGGGTTAGTAACAAACAATACCATTCAAAATTAGTTGTAACAGCATGCGTCAGTATTCCCATTAACCAAACACCCATGAATTCCAAACATTGAACAGCAAGCATAACACATGCATCTTTTGAACAACAGTACACAATCCAACAGCATGCAGGGTTGATTGATGGCAACAGGCCATCAGGTTTGGATATGTGAACAGGGCACATGCATCAACGTACATGCAAATATGTATGAACCAACAGGACAAATGTCCATGGGAATTAATTGTGAATACACATACCCAGTTTGGTGTGGAATGGCATTATTTGTGAAAATAGGGTAGGGTGAAGAAATATTTCATTAACAACTTCAACTACCTATACATATGCTGTACATTTCTAGTAGCTGCAGATATATATACCCTACAGGTCTTAGTACAGTTTCCTATATGTAACCTTAGGAATGTTGGTGATGGGACTGTTACTGATACATTAATATACATTGCATTTTTATTCATACACGTTCATATCTGGCTGTGTTCAGGTACAACATCCTGCTACATTTGATTTATATGGCTCTACACAACTGTGGATGTTCAGTATTTCATACAACCATACTATTTCCATATTGCAAGGGTACAGCAACATATCCAAATTGTGGGACAGACACATTCCAGCTTCAGTACTTTATTACAAACATTTCACTGTTTGGCTGTAGCTGTCTCATTCATTTCATTATGTACTGACTGCAGTATACTTTATTCAGAAGTTATAACAGCTTTCTTGGTCGATTCATACCTCTTTCTCACACTCTCACTTGTTTTATTTTTACAATTCAAGATGGTACTTAATTCTAGGCGTTATTAACATTTCTTACTTGGTTACAACAATCCTTTCCAACAGACTCACTTGTTTCATATGGCAGATTTTAAAAGGGGATATATTTGACACATGTCTATTGTCTTTAGCTTGTTTACCAGTCATTTTCAGGCTGAGGCAAGTTATCTGATATTACAATACAGGTGGAAAATCTCTATTTCAGACTTGTTTAATTTTTATTTCTGGATTACAGGCTGCATCACTTATTTAATCATACAGTACTAGCAGAATCTTTATTCTAGTGTTATTTGAACTTTATTAATATGTAACAACACTGAACTCTTTTACAAGTTGTCTCACTTATATTCTATAACAATTACAGCAAAATAATTACTAACCTGTCTGGTGGCGCAACCGCACCAGCCTATCATCATAGGCTCACCGATTCACGGAACGCACACCTGCAGCTGTGATATAAATGAAGTAATATTGGAACATACATCTCCATAATATCAACTAGGATAATTTCTTACATACTTAATTACATGGATACTTTCTCAGTAGTGGGGCGTTGGGCATTTGCCGGGCCTCCTGGATCCAACAGTTCAGTTGGCCTTGCTTTCGTCTCTTCAGGTCCGCATGGTGGTGACAGACCTGTTCACCAGTCCTTGGTATGCCTGTGGCACTGGTGAGATCATGTGCCATCCAGTTCCACGTCTCTGCCTTGTACGCACCCCAGAGAACCTGGCCCTGCATGAGTTGAGCCTCATGATCATGGACTAGGAGCCAAACCATATATTTGGACTCCTCAACACCCCACCTCTGTGCTCAGAAGTGACTGCCCTCTCCTACACCTGCCATCCTGACTGCAAATAGGTTCAACAGTCAGTTATGCTGTGTATTCCCGCCTATGGGGCTTATATATGCCATTTTTCCCGCACTTATCTGTGATTGGCCATTTTGGAAATGTATCAGCTTAAAAAAACCTGCTTTGTCATGCTTCTATTTCCATTCATTCCTATATATATGCTAATACTGCATTTTGCAGCACAACTGTCATGGCTTAGTGGTTCAGTACTTTGACTATGATGCACAGTATCCTGGGTTCAAGCCTCGGCATTGCTTTTTTTTTATTTTACGACTGTCTAGACAGGCTAGGAGGTGTGTGTGTCTGTGTAAAGGTGGCTTTGATACAGCTTGCTCAACGTTGCCCACCGGTAAGACAGTTGGCACACTGCGCAGCTCCGCGCAAATGGCTCACCCTGGTTAACGCGTTATTTGGCTATGAGCACGCATATTACACTGTGTGAAGCATTGCTCAGCTACGAGCACAAGTTTCAGCATGTGAAAGGGCTGCTAAACTCCGGGCACTCATATTACACCTGTTAAACCACTGCTCACCTGCGGGCAGTCATACTCAGCTTGTTAGAGCGCTGCTCAGCTATGGGCACTTATAACATTTTTTTTTTATTGTGTCAGATTTCTTCAAAAGTACATGGCCCATTTCTTTACATTTTACTTAAATTATAGTTATATATATATATATATATGTCAGGGGATAGTTTCATGATTATTTCACTAAAAATAGAAAATGATGTTGTTGGGGCTCGAACCGTGACTACCTCCTCTTTGGCCAACGTCTCTACCGCTACGATATTGCTACTTGGCTTAATTTGCATATTTAGATCTTATATGCTTTTTCAATGACTGCTCGCTCTGGCTGAGCGAAGGGCACACCCATGCAAACGAGCGCAATTACGGGCAAACATTTTTGAAATTATAAAAAAAAATTAAACCGTTGATTTTTACGGTTTACATTACAGTTTGGTTTATAGTCTGTGGGGGCATGTGTGGTGTTGTGTTTTTTGACATTTCCGCGGACTCGCTCGTTGGAGTTCACTTTCAGGACTGTGACTCTTCTGGGGGCGTATCCCTTTGCAGAACTCACAGTGTGGACACGCCCCCTACTTTCCTACATGGACTGTGTTAGCCTAGGGTGTGATTCAGCATGCCCTCATGAATATGCATGGCATGCTGACATCACACCATTTAACTGCAGCCTCCATGTAAGACATATTAACTCTTACACAGAGGTTTCATGAATCTTGCCCATTGTCTTTCTCCTCTATGTGACTGTTTCTCATACCTACGATATGTGCAATTTACTAATGGTTATGATTACTTTCTTGTGATTTAAAGTATGTTATTATGTTATCCATACAGTCTGATAATTATGTATTAACTATAAACCATTACTCCTCACCCTATGCTAATGTATGTACATCTCTTTCACTTTGTATCTTATCTGTAAAATATATGGTTACCTGTGGAGCTTTTCTCTCTGGGCCTCCACTGAAAATGGGTTTCTGACCCAGTGGACTTTCCTGGTAAACAAATGTCAATATATAAATAATAATAATAATAATACATTAATACATCCCTGACATTTGCATCACACCCCACAGAAAGTGAGTCTAATCCTGAGTAATACATCCCTGACCATACTTACATCACACCATACAAGGAGGAGTTGTAACCCTGATTAATACATCTCTGACCACACTTACTTCGCACTCCACGGGGAGGGGTTCTAACCCTAATTAGTACTTCCCTGACCATATTTACATCACACTCCACAGGAAGTGGTTCTAACCTTGATTAATACATCCTTGACCACACTTACATCACACCCTACAGGGAGTGGTTCTAACCATGAGTAATACATCCCTGACCTTACTTACATCACACCACACAAAAAGGGGTTCTAACCCTAATTAGTACATCCCTGATCTTACTTACATCACACCATACAAGGAGGGGTTATAACCCTGATTAATACATCTCTGACCATACTTACATCACACCACACAAAGAGGGGTTCTAATCCTGATTAATACATTTCTGACTATATTTACATCACACTCCACAGGGAGTTGTTCTAACCCTGAGTAATAATTCAATGACCACACTTACATTACACACTACAGGGAGTGGTTCTAACCCTGATTAATACATCTCTGACTATATTTACATCACACTCCACAGGGAGTTGTTCTAACCCTGAGTAATATATCCCTGACCACACTTACATCACACCACACAAGGAGAGGTTCTAAACCTGATTAATACATCTCTGACCTTACTTACATCTCACCATACAAGGAGAGGTTCTAACACTAATTAGTACTTCCCTGACCATATTTACATCACACTCCACAGGATGTGGTTCTAACCCTGATTAATGCATCCCTGACCAAACTTACATCACACCCTACAGGGAGTGGTTCTAACCCTGATTAACATATCTCTGAGCCTACTTTCCTCATTCTGGCACTTTGAATGATGGCAGCACCTGTGAAGCCATGTGGCCATGCTCCTAGCTGGACTGACAAGGAGACCCTGATGATGCTCTATTTCTCAATGATTCATAACATGAAATGTCAAGAACCTCGATGGCAATACCTAGATCTGCTCTGAGTTACAGAATAACAGCATGAAAATTACAGAACCAACTGATATTACCAACATCCTGGCAGACAGGTTTAGTGCTAACTTCACCCCCCCCCCTCACCCCCTAAAGGGCCAATATCTATACAGGAAGACTGCAGAGTACCTGTAATCACAGCTATGCAGGTAAAATCTGCACTCTCTAAAGCCAAAAACACAGCATCCATGGGACCAGACAACATCCCGGGCTGCATTTTACACAAACTACAGAACGAACTGGCTCCCCACTTAAGCACCATGTTCAATAATAGCCTTGCATCAGGCTTTGTGCCCACTGAATGGCACACACCAACAGTTATCCCACTCCACAAAGAGGGAGCCACCACTGGTCCCAGAAACTATCAACCTATTAGCCTGACGAGCCCGGTCTGCAAGGCAATGGAATGTATCATCATGAAACTCATAAACTAAGACATTGGTAACCTTCAAACTCTGGATCCCACCCAGTCCTGAACCTGATCGACTTCTTTGAGGCAGCCACCAAAGCCGTAGATGAGGGTAAGGTGGGTCACACAGCCTATCATGACCTCACCAAGGCTTTCAACACCATCCCCCATTCTGGAATTATAGCTAAACTCACTAAACTAAGTATAAATCACTATGTCCCTATGCCAACTGGCTCACTGACAGAACCCACACTGTAAAAGTTGCAGATTCCAAATCTGCCCTCAAAGGAGTGACAAGTGAAGTACCACAGGGTTCCATCCTGGGACCTGTCCTGTTTGTTATCTACTTCTCTGAAGTATAGGCTACCACAGAAGGCCTCTGGCTAATGAAGTTCGCAGATGACTGCAACCTAGGAGCCATAGTCAAGTCCCCAAATGATGCGGACATCCTATAGAAGGGCCTCCCTGTGACAGATGCCTGGTGTCAGAGCCATGGCCTCAAGCTCAGTGCCAAAAAGTGCAGTGTCATCCCCTTTGGTAATAACTCTGTACCCATGAACTACCACATAGGCAGCAATCTACTTAACACTGAATGTGTGATAAGAGACCTTGGGTCCCAGGTGGACAGTAGTCTCTCCTTTGATAGTCACATCACCACAGTAGTCAGGAAGTCCTTCTACATGGCACACCTCATCATAAAAGGGTTCTCATCCAGGAAAAAAGAGGTCCTTGTTCCTCTCTACTCTACACTCATTAGACCCATTATAGAGTAAAACACCCCTTTTGGAATGTACCTCACAAGATATCTGCAGCAGCTGGAAAGGCCACAGAAGTACCTCACAAAGAGGATTACTGGCCTCAAAAAAATGCCCTACACTGACTGCCTCAAAAAACTCCAGCTTTACTCCATAGCATATCACCTACTCTGAGGTGATCTCTGCCTAACATATAAAGGTGTCAAACCTAGAGCTGTTGGACATCCTACACCTAAAGAAATCCCAATCCCTCTGAGCTACACGCTCTAGGAACCTAAACCTTGTCACCACAATAAACAGGACATGCTGGAGGGATATATTCCTGTCCCAGAGACTTCCCATACTCTGGAACAGGCTACCCATCTATGTCAAGCAATGTTCTTCATTAGCACTCTTCAAGAAAAATCTTGATGAGTGGATGGGAAATAGGAAATACACCCCGGGATCACTTCTGTGTCTCTGCTCGACAGTGGCACAGGAAAATAACTTTTTTGGGTGGCGTAAGCCAGGGAACCTTGTTGGCTAGGCTTACGTAGGCTCTTGGGCTGATAGCCTAGTACCTACCTATGAACCTATGAAACTATGACTGAGGCATTCACATGTGATGCCATCTGAAAAAAAAAAACAATATCTGGTAGGAGTTGGGTGACCACCTGCTGACCCTGATATGTATAGCCTGTTCCAGCCAGAAGTGCTGTCACTGCTTTGATGACTTGCAGAAGTTTAGGACTGGCCAGCTGGCCAAGAGGGTAGACCAGGTAGTGGTGAGACGGCCAGAGTTCTATAGCAATTATAAAAATTTAAAGATAAAAAAAGTTTAACAAGTTAGTATAACGAGACAGTTTCAAGGAATGATATGCACCTGAAAATATTACTTATAATGCTGTTATGAAATGCAAAGGAAATCATAAGTGTTTTTGAAATTATACATGCATCTTTTATATAGTTATGAGTAATGGGGACAATTTTCATAATATATACAAATGAAACACATGCTTATTAAAATAACCTGTATACATAGAGCTGTAAATCATTACTGAGTTACAAGGAGAAGTAATTAATGGATTTATAAATAATGAAAATAAAATTTCAGTTACAAGTTAATTACTATTGCATAAAATGGCTTAGTAATTACATTATATGAAGCCAGTTTTGTGTAGACCATAGAAATAAAACTAACACAGTTGCTTAACACAGTTAACACTGTTAGTGTTGTCACAACACAGCAAGAGGTTCCTCTGTTTGATTCTTGGCTGAAGTGCCTTCTGTGCAGAGTCTGCATGTCCTCCCTGTGTTTGGATGGGTTTTCTCTGGGTGCTCCAGTTTCCTCTCACATTCCAAAGACAGGCAGTAAAAAAGTAATATAAACCCTCCGGCTTCGGCAAAGTAACTCACAACTTCATAGGTCAAAACTTTATATAACTTACTATTTTGCAAGAAATGAGTGTGACTTCAAAAAGGACTTAACTTTTCCTTATTTTCCAATAAGAAACTAATTAAATAATTATTTAATGCATTGTATTGGTATTTAAATGGCGGTTACATTGTTAAAACAGATTCTGATGAAGTCTCTGAGTAGGAGATGAAAGCGCTTAATCTGTTCGTTTGATTTATGTGGATGGTTATTTTTGTCAATAAATTCTGTTTTTTAATCGCTCTTTTGGATTATTGCCTGCACCAAGGAAGTATTTGTGTTACAGGATATGGAGGAGAGCCTTTATTGTTGCTGGATTAGACGCATTGGTTTTTTGTGGTTACGTTTTTACTTTGGGTTACTAGTTTTCCTTATTAATCACAAATGACTTTCGCTAACCTTATTTGCATATTGGTGTAGCGCTGCTCTTAACAGATAATCTTATGTCATTTTCAAAACACTGGACTATGAATACTAACCATACCATTCAACCTTGTATTGCAGGAAATCCGGACAAAGCCATAAATAATGGGGGGCAGAGGCCCCAAAACAAGGGTAAATTTTAAATAGTGTTCCTATAAACTTAGAAAGTTGTTAGAATAAGGTTTTGCATTATTATATATTTTCTGAAGGATATGAAGTCTAAAAATCAAATGTCTGCAATTGTTTAGTATTATTTAGTGATATCAATCCTCAATGATTTGCCAGAAAATCACACATTTTATGAGAAACAGACCAAAATATGAGGCAACAATCTGGATCTGCTGTAAAAATCTGAAAAGTTGAGAGGTATGATATCAGTCTATGTGTATATGAATGTTTAAATGTGTGCATGACAGTATGTTTGGGGTGCCTATACCAATGTGATGCTTGAACCACCAGAGGAAATTACTGCTTTAATTCAGAGACATGCTGTGATAAACTGAGGGGCTGCCAGCCTAGCTAGATAGAATTTTGTAAATAATTCTATGTCGTTGTAAATAGTAATATGATCCACTGGCTTTACTGACAAAGAAGAAAACCGTATTATGTGCTGAATTTCAAAAATGTAACCACAGTGCACCCTGCTGGAAGAAAGCTGATAAGTAAAGAATTGATGACTGTGTGTGATCTCAAGCTTGGAGACAGGATGTCTGGGCTAGGAAATTCTTTCTATTATCCTATGACAGAGATGATAATTACTAGGCTCACATGTTCATAGGTTCATAGGTTCATACTAGGCTATCTGCCCTAGGGTATTTATAAGCCTAGCCAGAGTGTGTTTGGCTTTCGCCACCCATTTTAAATTAATTTTGCTATGCCTTTTTTTGAGGTTAGTATACTGTGCCTCTGTCTAACAGTGACACAGAAGTGATAGCCGGGGTAAACCTACGATCTCCCATCCACTCATCAAGATTCCTCTTGAAGAGAGTCAATGAGGGACTCTGCCTAACCTGGTCTGGGATTTTATTCCAGAGTGAAGTGAGCCTCTGGGTTATGAATCTGTCCCTCCAGCATGTCCTATTTATTTCAGTGCTGAGGTTCAAGTCTCTCAAGTGCATAGCTCGATGGGATTTGGATTTTCTGAGGTGCAGCATGTCCATTAATTCTGGGTTGGACATGGCTTTATATGTCAGGCACAGATCGCCTCTGAGCAGGCGGTATGCCACTGAGTAGAGCTGGAGTTTCTTTAACCGGGCAGCATATGTCATCTGTTTGAGCCCTTTGATCCTCTTGGTGAGGTACTTTTGGGGTCTTTCCAGTTGCTGCAGGTGTCTGGTAAGGTACATCCCAAAAGGGGCATTGTACTCAATTATGGGCCTGATGAGGGATGAGTAAAGAGGTATGATGACCTCCCCTGATCTAGATGTGAATCCCTTCATGATTAGGTGGGCTATATAAAATGTTTTTCTAACCACTTTGGCCACATGGTTGTCAAATGAGAGATTGCTATCAACTTGGGTCCCCAGGTCGCTAATGCCTTCTTCTGTACTTAATGGATTACCACCTATGTGGTAATTTGTGGGCACTTTGTTTTTGCCAAAGGGGATGACTATACACTTTTTGGCGTTTAGCTTGAGGCCATGGCTCTGGCACCAGTTGTCTGTTTCTATGAGGCCCTTTTGGAGGATGCTTGTGTCGGCTGGAGAGTTGATTATGGTGCCCAGTTTGCAGTCATCTGCGAACTTGGTCAGCCACAGTCCTTCCGTGTTGGCCTGTACCGCCGAGAAATATATACCGAACAAGAGAGGTCCCAGGACTGAGCCTTGTGGGATGCCACTTGTAACTGGTTTGGAGTCTGACATGGCTCCAGCAATTCTAACCATGTGGGTTCTGTCCTTGAGCCAGTTTGCAACCCATCTAGTGACATAGGGGTTTATATTTAAGCTGGTGAGCTTATCTATAATGCCCGAGTGGGGTATTGTATCTAAGGCTTTTGCGAGGTCCAGATAGGCTGTGTGGACCACCTTCCCCTTGTCAATGGCTTTGGTGACTGTTTCAATGAAATCGACCAGGTTTAAGAGGCAGGATCTGCCCTTAACAAAGCCAAACTGGGTAGGATCTAGTGTCTGTAGGTCCCCAATATCTTTATTTATGAGGTCCATGATGATCCTTTCCATAGCTTTGCAGACCAAGCTAGTCAGGCTAATGGGGCGATAGTTTCCAGGATCCATTGAGGCACCACCTTTGTGGAGAGGGACCACTGTTGCTGTATGCCACTCTTTGGGTACATATCCTGTAGTAAGGCTAAGATTGAACAGTAGTTTTATGTTTGGGTTTAGCTCTTCTTGGAGTTCATGTAGGACGCAGCCCAGGACACCGTCTGGTCCCATTGATGCTGTGTTTTTTTGCTTTGGGCGGCTCTTACCTGAGCATCTGAGATGTCAGGGGGGCAGCACTCTGTTGAGATAGATATTTGCCCTTTTGGTGTGGAGGGGGGGGAAGTTTGCACTGAACCTGTCAGCTAGGATGTTGGCAATGTCTGTGGGCTCGGTGTATTTTTTGTCATTTTGGACTAATTCTGAGCATATCTGGGAATTCCCACCCAGGTTCCTAACATAACTAAAGAAAGCCTTGTGATTATCCTTAGTGTCCTGTGCAATTTTTCTCTCGAAGCTGGCCTTAGACGATTTTATGAGTGCCCATAGTTTTTGCTAATACTGATCAGAGATGCCTTCCCTTTTTGGGATTTTGCTCTATCATGTAGTAGCTTCCTCCTTCTATTGTATAGTTTGTTTATGGCTGGGGTCCACCAGACAGGATGTCTGCCTTTGGAGGATTGGGTCTTGGTTTTATTTGGGATTGCATAATCCATGCATTCCTGAAGGTGTTCATAGAATGCATTTATAAAGGATTCTGCGGTCTGGACCGTATTTTCCACAGGTCTGGGGGCTTTGAAGGATTTCACCTCAGTTTTGAGGCGTGTGAAATTTGCTTTAGAGAAGTTTTTCACTGTGGTTTTCTGGGCAGGGGGTGGGGTCGGGATGTGAATATCCAGTGAGATTAGTTTATGGTCTGATCTTACCAGTGAGGGATACACTTCTGGTCTGGAGCATAGTGTCCCCATGTTGGTGATGATCAGGTCCAGTATGTTTTCCCCTCTTGTGGGAGTGGTAACAAGTTGTTCCATAGCATTTGAGTTTATAAATTCTAGGAACCTTTGGGCTAGGGTGTTGGAGCTAGAGTAATGCTCCCAGTCTATGTTTGGGTAGTTGAAGTCGCCCAATATAATGGTGTTTGGAGAGACCTTCATATTTTCCAGTATTCTCAGGAAGGCCAAGTGGGGTTCCTGGGTTTGGGAGGATAGTCTGTAGCAGGCTATAAACTGGAAGGCAGTTTTATCCACAGTTAGTTGCACATGGATAGTCTCTGAAGCTTCGTGCTGTGCCACATACCTGGAGGTGTGGGTATTTTTGACGAATATTGATACTCCCCCTCCTTTTGTGGTTCGGTCCAAGTTTTGGGGACGAAAAGCATGGTATGAGGTATAACCTAGTAGTGCTGGGGTGCTCTCGGGAGCCTTGAACCAGGTTTCTGTTACTGCACAGATATCGATGTTCTCCATGCTAAGGAGAGTTTCAAGTGCGTGCATCTTGAGGTTTAGACTTCTGGCATTGAGTAGCATTACTCTTAGTTTCTTATCCCTTGTGATACCTATGGAGGTGGGTTTGTCTTTTGAGCCTTGCCTAAAAAAGGCACTATGGGGGTAGCAAGAGCCTTTGCCAATATCCAAAAGCCCAGGGGTGACAGGTGCAAGCCGTCCCTAGCAAAGCATCATGGCTTGTCAAGCATGTCATCCCAGGCTGACAGGCATTGGATCCCCTTTGAATGACACCAACACTTAAGCCAATTATTGAAAGTGATCATCTTGTCTTCATATTGTGGCATCATTCTTGGTGAGGGTAAGATGCTACTCAAGGTCAGGGTCATACCGGCCTGGGCTACATGCTCAGAGAGCTCCTCTATTTCTCTTTTCATGTAGTCCAGGGAGGTACGTCTCAGGTCATTCACACCAGCATGGACAATGACTGAGTCATATTTGTACTTGCCTTGGAGTGACCTGAGTGCTTGTGTTATGTGGCGGATCCTAGCGCCTGACAGGCAGCTCACCATGACCTTCTCCTTGTTCAGCCTGGTGAGCGGGACATCAGTGTGCCTGAGGTTAGAGTCACCTATTACAAGTGTATCAGGTGTGTTGTTTAGCCTTAAGGGCTGTGACTGTTCGGCACACTGGCTTTGTGAGCTATGTGTTGCACGTGTTTTGTTTTGGGGTAGCGGTTGCTTGGGTGTCTGCTTTGGAGGTCTCTGCTGCTTAGGCAGATTTTTATTTAGAGCCTCCGAGTATGTTTTTGTGTGTTTATGTGTTTGGTTTGTTGTCGTGGTAGGTCTATGTGAGACTGGAATTGTAGTGAGTGTGGTTTCCTTC
The DNA here is from genome assembly GCF_019279795.1 of Protopterus annectens. Classification (NCBI taxonomy): domain Eukaryota; kingdom Metazoa; phylum Chordata; order Ceratodontiformes; family Protopteridae; genus Protopterus; species Protopterus annectens. The sequence continues at coordinate 1,108,252,593 of NC_056726.1, forward strand.
TCCTCCTGACTGGTTACGCCAGTACTGAGTTGAGAGAGCTTAGCCTCCAGTTTGGCTATATGGTTGCATCTCTCACATGTGTTGGAATTTGTTGGGAGGAGGAGAGGGTTGTCTGTGTACATGAGGCAGTTGTAACATTGCCTCAAGATTCCCAGATTCACCAGCTGGACCGGAGAGGAGATTGACAACTGACCTTTGAACATGCTAGAATAGTATTGAGAATTCCTTTATAATTGAAAAAAGGGCCAATGGGGAACAAGGTACTCAAGGGGAGTTTGTGAGGGTGTAGTGCTTTTAATTTTTTAGAGCTGACTTATATAATTGCTTTAGTGAGCAAGTGCTAGGTAACTTAAATGCAATGTGTTACAGGTAACTTAAATGCAAAAACGACAAACAGTAACTTTCTTTCAAGTGAAACAAGGAAATAAGTACAGTAAGCAATGCAGATATCACTAGGGATCCACAGAAGTGCTAAAAGGCCGCGTTTTAGGTGGAATTAGCATTTCAGGGAAATAAACAAACAACAAGCATACAAATAAAGCTAGATTCAGCAGGCCTGGATCTAGTCTATGCTACAGCAAACAAGGTGTACCAATTTCAGTAAGAAACAGTTAGAATATGCAGGCACTATAAGCCTCTAACCAGAAATTCCCTGCTCAGAAGGGCAGAGTCCAGCCTCTCCTCCCAAAGAGTGCAGACCGCAATCCTTCTTAACGTAAAATAACTGGCCTGAAGCCCAAGTGCTTAAACCAGAACTAATGCACTTTTAGAATAACAGACACTGAGCTCTCAATCAGCAGTTCCCAACTTAGAAGGATGTAAGCTACCTGTCCTGCCACCACAGTGCAGGCCACAAACCTTCCTAATGTAAAACAACTGGTCTGAAGTCCAAGTGCTTAATCCAAAAGACTTAGAAATGATAGCTACACTTTAATCAAGTTACTACCAGCAGTAATAAATACAACTGAATACTTTAAAGAATGCCTGGATTAGTGCTCAAGTTATACAAACAAAGCTAGATTCAGCAGGCCTGGATCTAGTCTATGCTACAGCAAACAAGGTGTACCAATTTCAGTAAGAAGCAGTTCAAATATGCAGGCACTATAAGCTTTAACCAGAAATTCCCAGCTCAGAAGGACAGAGTCCAGCCTCTCCTCCCACAAGAGTGCAGAACACAAACCCTCAATGTAAAATAACTGGCCTCAAGCCCAAGTGCTTAAACCAGAATGAATACACTTTTAGAATAATAGACACTGAGCCCTCAATCAGCAGTTCCCAACTTAGAAGGATGTAAGCTACCTGTTCTGCCACTACAGTGCAGACCACAAACCTTCCTAATGTAAAACTGGTCTGAAGCCCAGGTGCTTAAACTAAAAGGCTTACAATGAGTTACACCAAGCAGTAATAAATACAATTGAGTACTTTTAAGATGATGCAAAAGAAAAATAAAGTAGGAAAAAACACAAATACAGTAAAAGCAGATACATTTTTTTTTTTTTGGAAAGAGAGAAAGGAAAGAGAGAAAGGAGTATCAGAAACTAAGCTGATTGTCCTTCTCAAATGCTCTCCCTGTACTGTGTAGAATGATGTAATGACACTAGACTGGGAGGAGGGTCCCAGATCAAATTTACACTAGGGGCGGGCAACTGCAAAGCCACCAACTATAAAAACACTATACCAACAGGTAGGAAGGGTGGGAAACAAACAGCAGAAATGTTACTCACAGCTGAAAAGCAGCAGTGAGCCTTTAAATGAAAGTTTTAAACAGCTAAAGGAGCCACTAGAAAAAAGAGTTTAACTGCAACAAGTTATCATAAACAAACAACCCAACAGATGCTTAATAAGAGTGGACAATTTCCAGTTAATACCTCACACACAGTGAAACTAGCTAGAAAAAATACACAGTACACAAAGTGCTATAAACAACAAAGAAATGAACAAAATAAACAAAAAACAGGATACTTAATGTTATATATTGTAGCTCCAAGTTTGCTGAGTGTCCTTCCTTCGATCAGCTCACTGTAAAATGGCTGAACACTCACAACTGAGCTTCTTAGGTAACAGAAAGTTGAAACCTGAGACAGCTTTTAAGAAAGGAATCTCAAAAGAACCAATGAGGCACTTAGTCTAAGCTGTAGTCCAGGAGACCTCAGTCAGCCAATGACCTCAAACAATTCTCTCTCACTGAAATGCCTGATGGCTTTGGCTAAAACAAGATGTCCCTGAATTATGTGCTCAGACACACAGCCTCCACAAACACTAGGCCCAAATACAAGCCTGAATATGGAAATGCTACAAATATCCCCACTACTTAGAACAAACTGCAGAAATGTTACTCACAGCTGAAAAGCAGCAGTGAGCCTTTAAATGAAAGTTTTAAACAGCTAAAGGAGCCACTAGAAAAAAAGAGTTTAACTACAGCAAGTTATCATAAACTAACAACCCAACAGATGCTTAATAAGAGTGGACAATTTCCAGTTAATACCTCACACACAGTGAAACTAGCTAGAAAAAATACACAGTACACAAAGTGCTATAAACAACAAAGAAATAAAGAACAAAATAAACAAAAAACAGGATACTTAATGTTATATATTGTAGCTCTGAGTTTGCTGAGTGTCCTTCCTTTGATCAGCTCACTGTAAAGTGTCTTTTATTGCTGTGGCTTTCTGACAGGTGCAGATTACAAAGAAATGTTAACTTTTAAGTTCTGTGAGCCTAAGAAACTTAAGCAGAAGTGTCAAGAAAGATGTAATTTGAAATGACTCAGCAGTAATGTGTATTATCAGTTTAAGACTTCCTCAGAGAGAAAGAGATAGCATTTTGCATTTGTGCCTGAACCTGAACACATCAGCTCACCAGCATTTGTTTGCTCTGTAAGTAAGATCTTAGATCTTAGTATTTCTCTTAGAGATAGATAGAACTAACAATATTAGTCTAGCTGTTTTCTATATTTATGTCAAACTGTCCGACAATGTTATTTTACAGTATTTCCTGTGATTTCTGTCATTGTGTTGAGTTAATACATATTGTCTTGTGTTTTTATTATTTATTATTAAATATTTTTAAAACTTTCAACTGTGGCTGTTTTGTGTAGAGATAATTTAAGCTCTTGGAATACTTGCATGAATTTGGTGATACTGTATAAGCCAGTCCTAAATAGCCAAGTTTCAGTCACACTTACCAATTGGATAATAATAACATTGCACAATAGAATTGGACACCCTTTGTTAAGGGCCTTTAGAGTAGCTGATAAGAGTAGTTGGTGGCAGTGGATTACTACCTTATAGCTAGGGCAGAAGGGGACATAGTTAGTGAATCTGTGCCAGCCTTCCCCAAGAGTGTCTGTGTGTTTGTCTATTAATCAAATCTCAATGTGTGTGTGTGTGTGTGTGTGTGTGTGTGTGTGTGTGTGTGTGTGTGTGTGTGTGTGTGTGTGTTTGTGTGTGTGTGTGTCAGCTGAGATCAGAACCCTATAGCTGTGCCAGTGGGGAGTCTTTTTGGGGATCTGGAGAGAAAGGGAAAAACTAGCCCCAGACTGACTGTGATCTCCGTGTGCTCTTAAGGGAAATTGTACTTTACTGTGTGTGTACATGTTATCCTCGCAATGTGGACACCCCTCACTGGTGCTAGTGGTATAGATTGAGGCTCCTTGATTAATAGGGGCATCACATATTAATTGTTTGGCAGTGATGGGATATCCACATCAAATATTAATTGTTTGATAGTGATGAGTTAACCACATCACAAATTAATTAGCTTGTAGTGGTGTGGACATTTAATTTATGTAGCTTGTGTACTTTCAGAGTTCAGATCATAATTGTTTTATTTCTTTTGTTAGCTTAGTTAGTCAGAGAGAGCAGGCAAGCATATCAGCAGAGGAGTATGGAAAGCTGACAAGGAGCCAGTTGGCTGAGATGTCCCAGGCTAAAGCACTGGCGCATGAAAACCTGACTAAGGCAGATATGATTGCAGCTTTGGTCACAGCTACATCTGAGAATATTAACCAGGAAGATGATCAGACTGGCCATGGAGATGTACAACACTCAGAGAATGAACAGCTCAACCTTTCTAGAGAGGACTTAAAAATCCATCTGGAGCTAAAGAGACTTGAGTTGCAGGCCAAGCATTTAGAAATAGAAGCAGCAGAGAGACTGGGGCATGTAGAGACTGAGGAGAATGAAAAACCTGCTACACCTGGAAGCTGAGGAGAAGGTGAGGCCGAGGCCATATGATAAGGAGATGCTGACTGTTCACCAGGGTCATGGAGGTAACGGGGAAGGGAGTAACAGAACCCCAGAAGCACAACAGGTCAGTAAATTTCTTCAACAGTTTAAAGAGGGGGATAATTTTGATAGTTTCATTCATATGTTTGACAGGGTATGTAAACAGTATAATGTTGACCAAGGGCTCTGGGTATGGTTCCTGACCCCATTACTCCATGGTAAAGCTGTAATTGTATTGTCCAAGCTATCTGACAATGATTTCTTAAATTATAATGTTGTAAATAGTTGTTTGCTAGAATTTTTTAAGCTACATGTCAGAGAACCTCACTGGCCCTGTTCAAGAGAAATTTTAATGAGTGGATGGGAAATAGAAAATTCACCCCGGGATCACTGCAGTGGCTCTACTCAACTGAGGCTCTGGGAACTAAGGTCGGGTGGCATGATGCCAGGATAATCCTATGGGCTAGGCTAGTAAAGTCTCTAGGGTCATTAGCCTAGTACAGTCCTATAAACATATGAACCTATAACACCTGAAGCTTATAGGAAAAAGTTTTGTGAGCATAGACGCCACGCAGATGAAAGTGTGTGTGAATATGTTGCTGAACTGAACACTTGTTTTCATAGGTGGGTGAGTGGTTGTCAGGTCACCACTTTTGAAGGGCTGGCAGACCTTTTAGTGAGGGAAGAAGTCCTTAGCACTTTGCCTGAGGACATGATGATCTGGTTAGCTGATAGACAATGCTCTACTGCAGATGAGTTGGGGAAGAAGTGAGACCTATACCTAGTAAGCAGGGCATCCCTGCACAGGAAAGGGACACCTAGTGCTGGCCATGGGTCTAAAGGAACCCATGGTGGGCAGACCAGACTGCCCCAACAGAATCTGACAGTATCAGGGGAAGCCACTAGTCCAGTTACACATCCATGTCATTGGGTTAAATGTTTTGAATGCAACCAATGGGGCCATTCAGCAGACAGATATTCATGAAGGCAACTTGGGGAACAAAAGGTGAGAGAGCCAGTAAGTGGGAAGGACACCATGCCAACAGTAGGTGGACTTGAGACAACAAGGGTACCAAACTACCACAAGAGGTTATATCATATCTTAGTGAATGGCAAAGAGACCATTGCTAAGAGAGACACAGCCTCTGACATAACAATTGTGAAGCCTGGAATGGTTACAGAGGAGCTGTACTTGCCTGGGCAGTCTACTCCAGTCAGAGCTTTAGGAGGGGACCCCATTCCAAATACCTTTGGCTAGGGTTCACCTTGACTGAGAGGGTGAAAAAGGAAGCCAGCAAGTAGGTTTGTTTGAGGATATCCCTGCAGATGTCCTGATAGGGAATGATTTTGATAATGCAGTACCATGTGCTCATGCAATTACATGCAGTCAGGCTTGGAGATAAGCATGTGGGTCTGGTAGCCTGGGCAAGACCCAGGCAGACCTCACTCTTGCAGCCAGGACTGGTGAGGTGGTTACTTCAGGGAGGGAGCTAACCTGTAGCAATGAGACTGAAGGTGAGCCACAGCTGCTTGTGGGTACTGATGTTCCCTTGGACAGAGGGATTGCAATGGCAGAGGTGAGTAGTAGTACACAGGCTGACAAGTGAGGCACCACTGTCAAGAGGATGCCAGACTTCCCATGGAAGAGGAGCTGGAAAGGGTTACAAAGAGAGAGTTGAGACAGGCTTAGCCTCAGACCTTAAATTACAAGGCCTGAGGCAGGTGGCTAGTGAGGCACCTAGTTTTCAAGGGAAGGAGGAATCTGTATACTGGGACAAAGGGTTACTGTATACAGAGTAGACCCCTGAGGGAGGGCTAGAGGATGAGAGAATACAGCAGTTGATAATGCCTAGAGCCTACCATCTGGCACTTGTAGCCATAGCCTATGATATTCCTTTTGCAGGTCATATGGGCATAAAACATACAAAAAGGCATATTATGTAAAACTTTTATTAGTCTGGAATTTCCAGAGATGTAACAGGGTACTGCAGGACCTGTGAGCAGTGCCAAAAGTTTGGCAAGGCAGGAGACAAGGTGAATGCTCCTTTGACAGTCCTTTGACAGACTCCAAGTCAGACTGCCAACCAGTTACAAGTGGAGTCTGACAAGGTGCGGTTCTGGGTCCTCTCCTGATTGGTATCTACTTCTATGAAGTCCACTCCAACACAAAGGGACTCTGGCTGACAAAGTTTGCAGATTATTGCAAGTTGGGAGCTATTATTAACTCCCCAAGTGATGTTGACATCCTGCAGAAAGGCCTCAATGAGACCAACAACTGGTGTCAGAACCATGGCCTTAAGCTCAATGCCAAAAAAATGTGTCATCATCCCCTTTGGGAAAACACAGTTCCCCTTGAGTTACCACATCAATGGTAGTCCACTGAACACAGAAGGCATTATAAGAGATCTGGGAACACAGGTTGACAGCAACCTCTCTTTTGATCACCACGTTGCCACTGGGGTCAGAAAGTCCTTCTATGTGGCACATCTCATTACTAAGGGTTTTGCATCCAGGAAGAAAGAGGTCATTGTCTCCCTCTACTCTTCCTTCATTAGGCCAATCATCGAGTACAATGCCCCATTTGGCATGTACCTGACTAGACACCTGCAACAACTGGAGAGGCTGCAAAAGTACCTCACAAAGATGATCCTAGGCCTTAAACACTTGTCCTATATGGACAGACTCACAAAACTCCAACTATTCTCTGTCTCATATTGCCTACTTAGAGGCAATCTCTGCTTGATTTACAAAGCCATGTCGGACCCAGCTCTGTTAGAAATGCTACATCTAAAGAAATCCCAATCCCTCCACACCACACACACCAGAGACCTCAACCTCATTACCATAATCAACAAAACATGCTGGAGGGACAGTTTCATAACCCAGAGACTGCCCATGCTGTGGAATAGACTTCCCATGCATGTCAAGCAGAGCACCTCACTGGCCCTCTTCAAGCGAAATATTGATGAGTGAATGGGAAATAGAAAGTTCACCCCGGGGATCACTCCAGTGGCTCTACTTGACAGAAGCACTAGGAACTAAAGTTGGGTGGCATGATGCCAGGGTAATCCTTTGGGTGTGGCTTGTAAAGGCTCCAGGGCCATTAGCCTAGTACACACCTATGAACCTATGATACCTTTGCCTGTGAATTCAGAGCCATTTCAGAAGGTAGCTATAGATATTATGGGGCCTCTGAGTACTTCAAGCTCCACAGGGAAAAAGTATATATTAGTGGTAGTAGATTATGCTACAAGATACCCTGAGGCAGTGGCATTATTCTTCACTTGAGGCAGAAAAGGTGGCAAATGATTTGTTAGAGGTTTTCAGCAGGGTAGGTTTCGCAAAAATTACTGACTGATAGAGGTGCCAGTTTCATGTCAGATATGCTGGCTTGTCTGTGGAAGTACTGTGTGGTGAAGCACCTAAGGACCACCCCGTACCATCCCCAGACTAATGGTCTTGTTGAGATGTTAAACTCTACACTCAAGTCCATGCCATGGGCATTTGCAGACCAGTTTAAGAGGGAGTGGGAAAAATATTTGCCCCATCTGCTGTTTGCTTACAGAGAGGTTCCCCAGGAATCCACAGGCTTTTCACCCTTTGAGTTGTTGTATGGGCATAGGGTGAAGGGGGCTCTAAACTTAATTCGAGATGAGTGGGAGGGTGAGTGTTAATCCCACAAGGAGTCTGTTGTGGCATATATCCTAAACTTCAAGACAAGGCTCAGGGAACTCATGGGCTTGGTCCAGAAGAACCTGGCAGAAGCCCAACAGCAGAAAAAGGTCTGGTATGACGGGAATGCTTGATCTGGAGAGTATGCTGTAGGACACCAGGTAATGGTTTTCATTCCTGTCAGATGCAACAAGCCGCAGGTAGCCTGTGAGGGACCTTACAAGGTGGTAAGGAAGGTCAGTGATGTAAACTACATGGTGGAACTGCTAGGCAAGAGGCAGTGGCACAGATTGTATCATGTTAACATGATGAAACCTTACCATGATAGGGAGGCCCTTGTGCTGAGTATTTGCAGCAGATTGCAGGAGGTGTCTCAGGGAGATCTGGTGACTGATCTCCTCAGTGAGGCTCAGACCGACACCTCAGTGGAAGAGGTAGCAATGTCCCAGCAGCTATCTCCAACCCAGTTTCGAGAAATCCGAGCAGTGTTACAAGAATTTGGGGACATGTTCACTGGGAAACCAGGGTGCACCCACCTAATGCAACACTAGGTGGATACAGGACCTCAAAGGCCTATTAAGCAGGCCTCTTATAGGGTGCCTGAGAGAGTCAAACAGACTCTGAGGGAGGAGATACAGGAAATGTTGGAACTAGGGGTAATTCAAGAGTCCAACAGTCCCTGGGCCTCCCCAGTGGTACTGGTGCCAAAGAAGGATGGCAGCACCAGGTTCTATGTGGGGAGTCTTTTTGGGGATCGAGAAAGGGAGAAAAGGGAAACCAGCCCGAGACTAACTGTGATCTCTGTGTGCTCTTAAGGGAAATTGTACTTTACTGTGTGTGTACTTGTTATCATCCCAATGTGGACACCCGTCACTGGTGTTAGTGATGAGGACTGAGGCTCCTTGATTACTGGGCCAGTGCAGGGGCATCACACATGCAACTTACAGCCACCCAAGCTATTTATTTTAAAACCTTAATTACATCATAGATTTTTGTATAAAAAATATGATTACCTTGCCTTATTGTACAGTAATGGCATCATATTCATTGACAGAAAGTGCAAGATTTAAAGGGAGTTTGTAATTATTTGACAAAGATTATCTAATTGGTTTGTAGTTAAGTGCATGCACATTTTACAAAAAACAGTTATATTCTTTTGGTAGACAATTTGGATGACATTCCAGTTGCAGATCATTGCACATGGTGATGCTAAAAGTGACATTTTTTTATTTCTAGGATTGTGTTTTAAGTTTGGGATAAACAGAACATTTGAATCTAGAAAAGGATAGAAATAATACGACTAAGAATTGCACAAGAAAGGATATAGTAGGACTGGGGAAACTGAACTGCAGGTGAGGGGAATGTTTCAGATCATGGAAGAAGTAAATGTAGGACTAAGCTAAGGTAATGCAGAGGAGGGAGTGATACAATAAAATTGTGTGGACAGCAGAAGTTGCCAAGATATAGTATTCATAGGTTCATAGATTAGTACTAAGCTAACTGCCCTTGTGAGCCATTTTAAGCCTAGTCAATTATCCCTTGTGAGACTCAAACCCTGCAACTTGTGTTTGTAAAGCAGACACCTTAACCATTAGGCTACCATCCCAACCCCTTTCAACCAAAGAAGAAATTATTAAATGGTTTTGGTCAAGTCAACATTTTTCTATTCTCTCTCTCTCTCTCTATTTCACTCTCTCCATTTCTGAATGTAATGCAGAAGCATTGTGCAAGGAGTTAATGTTACAAACTGCTACATAGCTAACTTTGGATAGATTCCATCAGGGTCTTTTTCCAGTGGGTGTCATCAAAACCACCATGTATCATATGAGGTTAAAAAAATCCTCAACACTAGGTTCGTTATACAAACTAAAAATTTGCCTCACTACCATGTCCGGCCAGAAGAGTTATAGCCCCTACCTTCTAAATGCCATCTGTCCTATACGCTGCTCCAATCTTCAGTAAATATCAAATATCTCGACTGTCCATACTTGAGCAATGTCATAATAAAATAGCCAAATTTGCTGTAAACTATAATAATAGTACACACCACTGCCTAGCCCTCAGAGAATTAAACTGGTGTGAACTAACCCATCACCTAGCCAGAAAATTGCCCAGGACTTAAGACCTTAATACAACACTACTCCCCAACTAGAACTTTTTAATCTAGAGAAAAATCCATAATCAATATAACCAATTCACCCAATATTGTAGGTGGCTCTCTATATTTAAATAGTGTAACTAATCCATGAAACCACATCCCACAACCAGTGAAATCCATTCATAATGCAAACTCATGTAAAACACAACTAAAACTTCAATTATCCAATTAATGTATCTGCTCCTCTACATGCCCATGATAAATGCTATTGTCAGCTTCAGTTTGCCATATCATCAAACCATTTCACTCATTCAGTCTCCTGTGCCCCACAACCAGTCTTTATTTTTATTTATTTACTTTTACATTTGTTAACTGAGTTAGTTCGACTAGGCCCAGAGTGCCCTTTTTCAGCTGAGACCTGAGGAGTAAAGATCCAGCAAAGTAATTAAAAAAAAAGAAAAATCTAACAATTCGAGTTGTAAGATTCTTAACAGTACAAAACAAGAAATGTGCAATGCAAATATATACAAGGCAAAGGTACAATATTTTGAAAATGCAGTAACAATATGTTTGAGAAATTTGGTTAGCAGTAAGTTATGTACAAGGAATGTAGCAATGCCAGAAAAAAAAAAATTCAGAGTAACTTCATGACATAGTACAACAAAGATACATTTAATAGCATAGGTACTAACTGCAGTGAGAGTGATATATATAGACAGTTTAGGTAGATACTAGGCAGACATGTTAATTGAAAGAAGAAGAAAAATTCATTAGGTAATTTCCTGACAAGTACAAATCCATGCGGTCTTCACCAATACTTGAATAGTTTTACTAGCATCTCCCAGCTTTATAAATTTTGTGTTTGTATACCTCTAATTAATTTTATTTATTTTATTTTACATTTGTTGACCGGGCTAGTCTAGCTGGATACATGTCCATTTTCAGTAGAGGCCCGGGGAGAAAAGCTCCACAAGAACAGAGGTAGTTAAACAGAAACATCAGAAGATAGAGTAAAAATTATTACATTAAAAGAGAAATCAGACATAGATGTTATACAATTGTTTAAAAGAAGTACAATACTTAGAAGGAACTGACATTAGAATAGTCTAACATGGCTACAATATGAAACCTTAAGGTTTGTGGGTTAGGTAGGGACTTTAGTGGGCCAGGAGAGTTTTACTATTAGTCAGGATTAGAGCAAGGGCATAGCCATTGGGACTTTAGTAGGTCTTTGAGGTGTTTTTTGAATTGGTGAAGAGAGGTCATGTGTCTTAGGTTGTTTGGCAGGGCATTCCAGGATTTGCCAATGGAATTTGCATAGAGTGCTTCGCC
>NC_056726.1:1108268920-1108331420 GCF_019279795.1 Protopterus annectens
AACTCTTTTTTCTAGAGGCTCATTTAGCTGTTTAAAACTTTCATTTAAAGGCCCACTGCTGCTTTTCAGCTGTGAGAAACATTTCTGCAGTTTGTTTCCCACCCTCCCTCCCTGTTGGTATAGTGTTTTTATAGTTGGTGGCTTTGTAGTTGCCCGCCCCTAGTGTAAATTTGATCTGGGACCCTCCTCCCAGTCTAGTGTCATTACCTCATTCTACCCAGTACAGGGAGAGCATTTGAGAAAGCCAATCAGCTTAGTTTCTGCTACTCCTTTCTCTCTTTCCACTTAAAAAAAATAATTATCTGCTTTTACTGTATTTGTGTTTCTTCCTACTTTATTTTGCTTTTGCGTCATCTTAAAAGTACTCAGTTGTATTTATTACTGCTTGGTGTAACTCATTCTAAGCCTTTTAGTTTAAGCACTTGGGCTTCAGACCAGTTGTTTTACATTAAGAAGGTTTGTGGTCTGCATTGTAGTGGCAGAACAGGTAGCTTACATCCTTCTAAGTTGGGAACTGCTGATTGAGGGCTCAGTGTCTGTTATTCTAAAAGTGTATTAGTTCTGGTTTAAGTACTTGGGCTTCAGGCCAGTCATTTTACATTAAGAAGGTTTGTGGTCTGCACTCTTGTGGGAGGAGAGGCTGGACTCTGCCCTTCTGAGCTGGGAATTTCTGGTTAAAGCTTATAGTGCCTGCATATTTGAACTGCTTCTTACTGAAATTGATACACCTTGTTTGCTGTAGTATAGACTAGATCCAGGCCTGCTGAATCTAGCTTTGTTTGTATAACTTGAGCACTAATCCAGGCATTCTTTAAAGTATTCAATTGTATTTATTACTGCTTGGTAGTAACTTGATTAAAGTATAGCTATCATTCTAAGTCTTTTGGATTAAGCACTTGGGCTTCAGACCATTTGTTTTACATTAGGAAGGTTTGTGGCCTGTACTGTGGTGGCAGGACAGGTAGCTTACATCCTTCTAAGTGGGGAACTGCTGATTGAGGGCTCAGTGTCTGTTATTCTAAAAGTGTATTAGTTCTGGTTTAAGCACTTGGGCTTCAATCCAGTTATTTTACATTAAGAAGGTTCGTGATCTGCACTCTTGTGGGAGGAGAGGTTGGACTCTGCCCTTCTGTGCTGGAAATTTCTGGTTAAAGGCTTATAGTGCCTGCATATTTGAACTGTTTCTTACTGAAATTGATACACCTTGTTTGCTGTAGCATAGACTAGATCCAGGCCTGCTGAATCTAGCTTTGTTTGTATGCTTGTTATTTCCCTGAAAAGCTAATTCCACCTAAAACGCGGCTTTTCAGCGCTTCTGTCAATCCCTAGTGATATCTGCATTGCTTACTGTACATATTTCCTTGTTTCACTTGAATGAAAGTTACTGTTTGTTGTTTTTGCATTTAAATTACCTGTAACACATTGCATTTAAGTTACCTGGCACTTGCTCACTAAAGCAATTATATAAGTCAGCACTAAAAAATTAAAAGCACTACACCCTCACAAACTCCCCTTGAGTACCTTGTTCCCCATTGGCCCTTTTTTTCAATTATAAAGGAATTCTCAATACTATTCTAGCATGTCCAAAGGTCAGTTGTCAATCTCCTCTCCGGTCCAACTGGTGAATCTGGGAATCTTGAGGCAATGTTACAACTGCCTCATGTACACAGACAACCCTCTCCTCCTCCCAACAAATTCCAACACACGTGAGAGATGCAACCATATAGCCAAACTGGAGGCTAAGCTCGCTCAACTCAGTACTGGCGTAACCAGTCAGGAGGAGAAGGAAACCACACTCACTACAATTCCAGTCTCACATAGACCTACCACGACAGCAAACCAAACACGTAAACACACAAAAACATACTCAGAGGCTCTAAATAAAAATCTGCCTAAGCAGCAGAGACCTCCAAAGCAGACACCCAAGCAACCGCTACCCCAAAACAAAACACGTACAACACATAGCTCACAAAGCCAGTGTGCCGAACAGTCACAGCCCTTAAGGCTAAACAACACACCTGATATACTTGTAATAAGTGACTCTATTGTCAGGCACACTGAGGTCCCACTCACCAGACTGAAAAAGGAGAAGGTCACGGTGAGCTGCCTGTCGAGCGCAGGATCCGCCACATAACACAAGCAGTCAGGTCACTCCAAGGCAAGTACAAATATGACTCAGTCATCGTCCATGCTGGTGTGAATGACCTGAGATGTATCTCCCTGGACTACATGAAAAGAGACATAGAGGAGCTCTCTGAGCATGTAGCCCAGGCCGGTATGACCCTGACCTTGAGTAGCATCTTACTCTCACCAAGAATGATGCCACAATATGAAGACAAGATGATCAATTTCAACAATTGGCTTAAGTATTGGTGTCATTCAAAGGGGATCCAATGCCTGTCAGCCTGGGATGACATGCTCGACAAGCCATGATGCTTCGCTAGGGACGGCTTGCACCTGTCATCCCTGGGCTTTCGGATATTGGCAAAGGCTCTTGCTACCCCATAGTGCCTTTTTTGGCAAGGCTCAAAAGACAAACCCACCTCCATAGGTATCACAAGGGATAAGAAACTAAGAGTAATGCTACTCAACGCCAGAACTCTAAACAACAAGATGCACGCACTTGAAACTCTCCTTAGCATGTTGAACATTGATATCTGTGCAGTAACACAAACCTGGTTCAAGGCTCCCGAGTGCACCCCAGCACTACCAGGTTATACCTCATATGATGCTTTTCGTCCCCAAAACTTGGACCGAACCACAAAAGAAGGGTGAGTATCAATATTCGTCAAATATACTCACACCTCCAGGTTGGTGGCACAGCAAGAAGCATCAGAGACTATCCATGTGCAACTAACAGTGGGTAAAATTGCCTTCCAGTTTATAGCCTGCTACAGACCACCCTCCCAAACCCAGGAACCCCACTTGGCCTTCCTGAGAACACTGGGAAATATGAAGGTCTCTCCAAACACCATTATATTGGGTGACTTCAACTACCCAAACATAGACTGGGAGCATTACTCTAGCTCCAACACCCTAGCCCAAACATTCCTAGATTTTATAAACTCAAATGCTATGGAACAACTAGTTACCACTCCCATAAGAGGGGAAAACATACTGGACCTGATCATCACCAACATGGGGACTCTATGCTCCAGACCGGAAGAGTATCCATCACTGGTAAGATCAGACCATAAACTAATCTCACTGGATATTCACATCCCGACCCCCCCCCCCCCCGCCCAGAAAACCACAGTGAAAATCTTCTCTAAAGCAAACTTCACACTCCTCAAAACCAAGGTGGAATCCTTCAAATTCCCCGGGCCTGTGGAAAATACAGCCCAGACCACAGAATCCTTTATAAACGCATTCTATGAACACCTTTAGGAATGCATGGATCATGCAATCCCAAATAAAACCAAGACCCAATCCTCCAAAGGCAGACGTCCTGTCTGGTGGACCCCCAGCCATAAACAAACTATATAATAGAATGAGAAAGCTACTACATGATAGAGCAAAATCCCAAAAAGGGAAGGCATTTCTGATCAGTATTAGCAAAAAACTATGGGCACTCATAAAATTGTCTAAGGCCAGCTTCAATAGAAAAATTGCACAGGACACTAAAGATAATCACAAGGCTTTATTTAGTTATGTTAGGAACCTGGGTGGGAATTCCAAGATATGCTCAGAATTAGTCCAAAATGACAAAAAATACACCGAACCCACAGACATTGCCAACATCCTAGCTGACAGCTTCAGCGCAAACTTCTCCCCCCCTCCTCACCAAAAGGGCAAATATCTATCCCAGCAGAGTGCTGCCCCCCTGACATCTCAGATGCTCAGGTAAGAGCCGCCCTCTCCAAAGCAAAAAACACAGCATCAATGGGATCAGACGGTGTCCCGGGCTGCATCCTACATGAACTCCAAGAAGAGCTAAACCCAAACATAAAACTACTGTTCAGTCTCAGCCTTACTACAGGATATGTACCCAAAGAGTGGCGTACAGCAACAGTGGTCCCTCTCCACAAAGGTGGTGCCTCAACAGATCCGGGAAACTATCACCCCATAAGCCTGACTAGCTTGGTCTGCAAAGCTATGGAAAGGATCATCATGGACCTCATAAATAAAGATATTGGGGACCTACAGACACTGGATCCTACCCAGTTTGGATTTGTTAAGGGCAGATCCTGCCTCTTAAACCTGGTCAATTTCTTTGAAACAGTCACCAAGGCCATTGACGAGAGGAAGGTGGTCCACACAGCCTACCTGGACCTCGCAAAAGCGTTTGATACAATACCCCACTCGGGCATTATAGATAAGCTCACCAGCTTAAATATAAACCCCTATGTCACTAGATGGGTTGCAAACTGGCTCAAGGACAGAACCCACATGGTTAGAATTGCTGGAGCCATGTCAGACTCCAAACCAGTTACAAGTGGCATCCCATAAAGCTCAGTCCTGGGACCTCTCTCGTTCGGTATATATTTCTCTGAGGTACAGGCCAACATGGAAGGACTGTGGCTGACCAAGTTTGCAGATGACTGCAAACTAGGCACTGTAATTGACTCTCCAGCTGACACAAGCATCTTCCAAAAGGGCCTCAGAGAAACAGACAACTGGTGCCAGAGCCATGGCCTCAAGCTAAACGCCAAAAAGTGCATAGTCAACCCCTTTGGAAAAACAAAGTGCCCACAAGTTACCACATAGGTGGTAATCCATTTAGTACAGAAGAAGTAATTAGGGACCTGGGGACCCAAGTTGATAGCAATCTCTCATTTGACAACCACATGGCCAAAGTGGTTAGAAAAACATTTTATATAGCGCACCTATTCATGAAGGGATTCACATCTAGATCAGGGGAGGTCATTATGCCTCTTTACTCATCCCTCATCAGGCCCATAATTGAGTACAATGCCCCTTTTGGGATGTACCTTACCAGACACCTGCAGCAACTGGAAAGACCCCAAAAGTACCTCACCAAGAGGATCAAAGGGCTCAAACAGATGCCATATGCTGCCTGGTTAAAGAAACTCCAGCTCTACTCAGTGGCATACCACCTGCTCAGAGGCGATCTGTGCCTGACGTATAAAGCCATGTCCAACCCGGAATTAATGGACATGCTGCACCTCAGAAAATCCAAATCCCGTCGAGCTACACGCTCGAGAGACTTGAACCTCAGCACTGAAATAAATAGGACATGCTGGAGGGACAGATTCATAACCCAGAGGCTCCCTTCACTCTGGAATAAAATCCCAGTCCAGGTTAGGCAGAGTCCCTCATTGACTCTCTTCAAGATTAATCTTGATGAGTGGATGGGAGATCATAGGTTTACCCCGGGTATCACTTCTGTGTCACTGTTAGACAGAGGCACAGTATACTAACCTCGAAAAAGGGCATAGAAGAATTAATTTAAAATGGGTGGTGAAAGCCAAACACACTCTGGCTAGGCTTATAGATGCCCTAGGGCAGATAGCCTAGTATGAACCTATGAACCTATGAACTCAAATGGATGTCATTATTTTTTAACTTTGGTCTTTAATGATTTGACATTAATTTTCTGGAAAATCAGTTTTATGAAAAACTGACCAAAAATTTGAGGCAAAATCTGGACATTCTACGAAAATCTGTAGAGTTGAGAGGTATGTGAATTTCTTGTGTGCCTTCTGGTTTGTTTATAATTTGGAAGATGGTATTTGTTTGCATGGATAATTCCATAGAAAACTGTGCTGCCCTAAGGTGACCTTTAGCACTCTGTACTGATTTTTATTTCATTACTGAAACATAGATATTATTTTTGTCATAGTGTCTCCTTTGTGCTCATATCTTTCTACATTCACATTTCTTGTGTATAATAACTCCACGAATAAGATATTTATAGCTATTATTTTTAGTTACAGATTATACTGTTACAAACATCATCAAACTATGTCACTGCATCGTGGTTCTTCTACTGATAGCTGTTTTTGTTCTCAAGTCAAAATTCACAGTGAGAAGTTGAAAACCAAGGATTATGAAGAAAGACGCTGACAGTAGCGATGTTTACAAATCAAAATATTTATATACAGCATGTTGTATATCAACAGATTTTTATGTTTTTTTCCATTCATTTATTTCCATGTATTAAACATATGTATGACTTTAGTCATTCTAAATGTTAGCTCCAATGACTAGTGTAATAAATATTTTTTTTTTATTTCTGTTTGAGTGATGTATTCATATTTCAGACCTGTGAAGAAGCAGGGAGGTTGTGTTATAAACATTATGACTTTCACCATGATGATCATGTTATCATATATCAGTGCTGTGCTGACAAAAAGCTGCCATAAATTCTGCTTTCAGTATTGTATATCTGTTGAAATGGAGAAGCAGTCAAACATACAGCACTGCATACACATCTCGTGCCCAAAAGTACTTCAGAGAAAAGAAACAAATTACATTATGCAAAACATCAAATAAAACAAATGCAATAATTACTTTTGTACAATCATACAGATATGCCCCACACTTAACTGGCACAGTTAGTGACAGTAATTATGTCATTGTGTGTTGGTATGCTACATACGTAGCATCATCCAGAAGACAGCCCCCTCCCCTAGGGCTAACTAACCCAGATGGCGTATGTATCTGAGCAGTTAGCTCCACAGGGAGAAGCAGTGAGCTGTTGCATTTGCAGTAAATTTTTTTAAATCGAGTTTGATGAATTGAGGCTGCAGATCATCTTCCACAGTGTGATGCACATATAGCTGTAAAAGAAGTACAACCAAGGATTAATAGACGTGTTTTACATCAAAGCTTCCCATTTAATGTGTAGACCAATGGGCAAATGGTTTTCGATTGTGGGAAAAATCCCATGCACAAACCAACACTGTCCACAGGCTAAGTCAGCCATGCTCAGTGTTGCAGTAAAAAACACACAACATTATCTTCCTCCTCTTCCTCTGTGATGAGTGTCATAATTAACTCCCTATACTTTAGGGGCGCACCCTCCTACAATGTTGGGAAAGGCAAGGAACGTTGTCATTGTGTATTTTTCCAGTTTTCCATTGCAAACAACTTGCTGGGATAGTATTTTACGGTATCTCTATCGAAATGGATTAAGTGCAGTACTGGATAAGAATAATAAGTTATCCGCTAACGTTATAGCATCCCTTTTAGGCTGCACGTAAACATGGCTGCCTTCAAATAAGCAACACAAATGCCATGATGCAGGGAGGAGCCCATTTTGGCAGCAGTAGTTGATAAGTGACAAATACCTCTTCATTGTTAAAGTTATCATACATTTATGTTATTGTGCTACTAAGCCTGACGTGATATTTCTTGGGATCAAGGTTAATATTCTCATTGTGTTATCCCTTGGTCAAAAAGGGAATTACATTGTACATTGTCTCATGGAGAAAGGAGATTGGTCTCATGTAGGTTTCTGTTGTGCTAATTGTGAGTCAAGCAGGCTCTGTGAGGATACTATGCCCTGTTGTTATCACTGAGCATATGGAATAAAAGATGGCATACGAATCTAACACAAGGAGATCCCATTCCTGTCAATATAACTACCTAAAATAACTACCATACAAGATGAGTACAAATGAAGGATAAGCTAGATTGCTTGAATCTTCGAATATAGACTTAAAGCAAGAAGTGAAAGATAATTTAGCATTAGCTAATTAAATTTGATGTCTCGGTATCTATGTTTGTATCTGTATATTATTTACAAATAAGATACTCCACAATTACATATGAAATGCGTCATTAGAGAACATGCTTCCTGAAAATGTGCAGTTTATATAAGCTTACTGTATAACAATGTACCAAAATAAAGCCTTACTTTTTCATATGCTTATCTTTACTATGTTTAAATCCTGTTACATTAGTAGACTTATATTTTATCTTATTGCTAGTACTTTGTTTCACATAATAAAAGTCATAATTATAAGGCTGTAGAAATTATGTGCAATTTATTTATTTCCATTTGTTTAGCAGGAAAGTCTTAGAGGGCAGTAGTCCCTTTTCACTGGAGCTCAGGAAAGCTCAAACAGAAGTTGTTTTTTTTATAATAGCAATGAAAGCCAAATATGGACAGTTATATAATTATGTCAAACATTACTATACAGAAATATTATTTATTGTGAGATACACAGCAAGAAACAGGTTTAGTTATGCTAAGCAGGTTTGCAGTATTATAAGAAGGTAGGGTCCTCGCAGGGAGACGTTGTTTTATATAGGAGTGAAGGAGAGAACAGTTGCAAAAGTATTTCAGCTTAGCCTGGTGTTAGTGAGCAGGAACAAAGCCATTTAGCTTTTTATTTACTATAGGAGATTTATGAACCAAAAAGTATGATTTCAATTATTTCTTTTTATATATGATCAATTTTAAAATGACTTACCATGAAGAAAAAGATTCAGAAATGTGCATTTGTGTATTTGATATTAGAAAATAACCCATGACATTAAATCCAAGTTGGAGGTGACTTTTATGCCTGATTCTTATGTAGGTAATTGTGTCACTTTCAGTAAACAGATGACAGATGAACATTATCAGTAAATCATTAATAGCTGTACTTAGATTGGGAAGGGTCTTCAGCTGACGAATGCTAAGTTTGCTCTCTGTATAACGCCCGTGTGACATATCATAATATATTAGCACTTTGCTGCTTATTAATTGTAAGTACAGTTGTACTCTGCTGTGTTACTGCACATTTTTGAATGTTTCACTTTTAAAGAAAACATTTATATATATATATATATATATATATATATATATATATATATATATATATATATATATATGTACCTCTGCCTGACTACACTCTGTTTGTGCCTGTCGCACAGGCATCCCTCAGTAGTGTGCACAACTTCCCTTAAACACATTCAAAGGTCCAATTACAAAAAAAAAAAACCTGAAGCAACTGCATGTATACAAGAACCGCGAGACCAGAACCGAGTACAAACCAGTAAAACCACTGCAAGTCCTGCTTTTATGAACAGACTGCGAGTAGTGCAGGTCTATTATAATCTTCTCTGTGTGATACTCCTACTGATTCTTCTGCTGTGCACACTACTGGAACCCCCTATTTTCCTCCAATTTACTATAACAAATATATACATTTTTCCAAAGCTTTGCATTTATTTTATATTCTTATATTTTATTTATCTTGTATATCACATTTATTTTATATTCTTTTATTTTATTTTCCTGTTTATTGTAACAAATATATACAGTTTCACAAAGCTTTACATTTATTTTATATTCTTATATTTTATTTATCTTGTATATCACATTTATTTTATATTCTTTTATTTTATTTTCCTGTTTATTGTAACAAATATATACAGTTTCACAAAGCTTTACATTTATTTTATATTCTTATATTTTATTTATCTTGTATATCACATTTATTTTATATTCTTATATTTTACACAAAAGTTAACCCGACTGTTCTGGTTGCAGGCAATAAAGGATCAATGCAGCTTCCACAGCAAGTCAGTTTAATGTATAAAACATCAAAATACACGACACGAACTGGATCCACTACATAAAAACACTCTGTTAAGCGCTTTCATCCGCCAATGGCAGACTTCATCAGAACAATTAGCATCAGCGAATGCTGAATGTTATATATAAATTTTGGCGCCAAAAACTTTTAAATGTGAAGTTTCTTAAAGGCATAAAACTCATAAGTTGTAACTTAGAAAATAAAGTATGCACTACATTTTGAATTTGTAAAATTATAAAATATAAAATATATGTACGATCTACCCATGAGCAAAATACTCACTTCTGTCCTAATATCTAAAACCTAATAGTGTATAGGATATGACATACCAACAATAATTGTTAAATATATATGACAATTGTATATAAAACAATAATATGATAGGAATATTAATATCCCTTCAATATATGTAGTTGCAGTGTCAACATTCTGTGATAGTTGATACATCCCAGATCTTAAAGACACAAAATGTATATAAAACAAATGCTTGATGTATATAAATATGTGAATAGTTAATAATGATAATGTAATATAAATAAATAAATATATGTATATAATAAGATAAATAAATAAATAAATAAATAAATAAATATATGCATTATTAGATGAGATATATATATATATATATATATATATATATATATATATATATATATATATATATATACTATGGCATAACTACTGCATTAGAAGAAATGGCTTAATACTAATATAATCGTTTAGGCCTGGTTTCCTAGTGGCATCAATTAAGATTTGCCATTTACTTTCTCTTCATGCCAATCTAGTTTTCCAGTCACCACGCAAAGGGTTTGAATGTTCTTTATCAATAATAGAGAACTGGAAGATGTGTTGTTCCCCAGCCTCATTAATATGTTTGTATAAAGCATTGTTAAGATCTATACATTTGATCTTATAGTAATGTTCATAAATGCGTTTCCTCAGTTGTCTATCAGTTTTACCTATATAGAATGCAGAGCATTCTATACACTTCGCTAAATACACTACCTGTTTAGTATTACAATTACCATCCCTACTTTTAATCTTCGTACAATTCAAATCATCTAATATTATATATGATTGATTATTGATGTATTTACATTGATTGCATCTACCACATCTCCTAGTGGAGTCCTTTATAATTCTGTTAATACTTTTATCACTCCCCACTTTTTCAAGTAATTTTTTAAGGTTGGGTGCAGTCTTATATACTATTTTAGGATAATGCCCTAATTTATCTTTATATACATCAGATACTGTCACTATGTCCCAATGTCTGGTTATAATCTCCTTAATACTATCAACATAGGGTGTGTAAGTGAGTACACATACCCTACCTGCTGAAAAAATATTTGTGGAGCTTGTATTCACATTAGTGACATGTTTTCCTAATAATGGAATATACTTACAATCCCATTGAACGGAGACATATTTAATCGTATCCTCTATTAAGTGTTTTGGATATCCTCTATCCAAGAAAAGTTGTCTAATTAATTGCATCTCATTCTCCATTTCACTTCTTGTAGATGACATCCTGGCTCCCCTAATACACTGTCCTTTTACAATGTTCTTAAAAATATGACGTGGGTGATTACTGGTATAGTATACATAATCATTTGAGAAGGTACTCTTCCTAAAGACCTTAGATGCAAATCCATCTTTTGTTTTATAAACATATGTGTCCAAATATGATATTCCACTATCACTGAAATTAAAAGTAAATTTTAAAAAATTAGTAGTACCATTGATATATTCCACAAATTTGCTTATGTCATCGTTCGAACCATTCCAAAGAATAAATATGTCATCTAAAAATCTTGCATAAAAGATGATTTTAGAAGAATATTCACTGTTTAGTACATATTTAGTCTCCCAATCCAGCATCACCAAATTAGCAAAAATGGGTGTGCATGACGCACCCATAGCTACCCCTTTGCTTTGTTTAAAGACTTCACCCTCAAATGTAATATAATTATGGTCCAGGACTAATGTCATCATATCCAAGATAAGGACTATCCTGTCCCAACTTAGGCTAGAGTAACTGCGAAGAC
This sequence comes from Protopterus annectens, assembly GCF_019279795.1. Taxonomy (NCBI): domain Eukaryota; kingdom Metazoa; phylum Chordata; order Ceratodontiformes; family Protopteridae; genus Protopterus; species Protopterus annectens. Next base: position 1,108,280,460 of record NC_056726.1, read on the forward strand.
TGTTACAAAAATAATCTAATCCCTCTTCCTTAGGTATGCTGGAAAATAGGTCACAAACATCTATCGTAACAAATGTGTACTCTGTATTCCATAAGGTAGGTGACAATTTACCTAAAAAATCCCATGAATCAATGATAAGATGAGGAATATTCTTATATGTATGTTTAGTCCATCTGTCTATGGTTAAACCTATATTAAATGTTTTTGATTTAGATCCAGATATTATTGGTCTAAATGGTGGATTTAATATAGATTTATGAATTTTAGGTATACCCACTATGTGGGCTATAATAGGATATTCAATACGTATAAAATCATAAACCTCCTTTGTGAGTCTATTATCCAACAAATATTCTTCTATAGATAGATCTATTCTTCTATATCCTATGTGTACTTCATTCATAGACATAACATCATAATTCCCTGAATCATAAAGAATTTTATGAATAGCTTCCTTATATGCATGATTAGAAAAAATAACTCCACCCCCTTTGTCGGGTTTCATTATTCTAATATCTTTGTTTTTCATTAATTCATCCAAACATTTTCTTTCTTTAACAGTTAGATTATCCTCCGGCATATAGGATTGGTCTTTATTTCTAATACACTTTTTATTATACCAATAGATGTCTTTGCATACCATCTTTTCATAATTGTTAATAATAGGATTACTTATGGGCATGTAACTACTTTTTTTCTTTAATTCTCTATCAACACATACTCTATTTTCCTCCACTTCATTAAATTGTATCGCAAGATTCAATTTTCTACAAAATAACTTAATTTGTTTGATGGTATCCACTAAAGAAAACTTTGAATTAGGTATGAACTTCATGCCCTTAGCTAAAAGACTATAAAACTCTTCTTGTATGGAATAATCAGAGTAATTATATACTTTGAAACCATTATACGTGCTCATAATGTGTTCATGCTGTAAAGAATTGTTAGGTTCATCCCCTGGTGCATCCCCTAGTGTAAATGTTTCCTTAGTATTCTGAATACCTATGTGGAATACATCCGTATGTGTAGAGGCCTCTCGAGGGACATGTTCCCCTAGAATTTCCTGTTCACCTGAGTGTAACTATGATAGTTCTTTTTGAAATTGGGGTGAAATCTGCCTCCTTGAAAATTTTCCTTGTTCTCTTCTCTCACTTCTCTCTCACTAAATCTCCTATCCATGTATACTACCTTCCTTTCTTGTGGCCAAATGTAGGCTTTCTGAAGCTGGTATGCTTCAACATCCCGATCTAGTTTCCCATTCTTTCTACTGTGAATGCTAAATGCATGTTTGTCCGCTAGATAGAATTGTTTCTCATATAAATCCTTCCATGCTTGAAAATCACAGTGTTGCAAAATACTTTCATTAATAATTTCCACTTCATTGATAAGTGTAGACAGTTTATCATCATTGTGCTTCATTAACAATTTCATATATTGAAATCCAAAGTCATCAAAAAGATTGTTGAATTCATATTTAACACTATCACTATAAATCATCCCCATAGGGAGTTTAAAAAATCTTAGTCCTTTTGGTACTACTTGCTGCAGATGGTTCTGAAGTCTCCATGAGGCTGTTAAACATATCCGTTAACTTCTTTATCTCTGTGTGTAAACCAGATACCTCCGCTCTAAGTAATCTGAGTTCCTCACTGTTTGGAACTTCCTGCGAGTCCTCACCGTTACCAGCCATGTCAGGTACGGCAACTAAGAAAGTCAGCAAGTACGTGAATAACTCACACAAAAGTTAACCCGACTGGTCTGGTTGTAGGCAATAAAGGATCAACGCAGCTTCCACAGCAAGTCAGTTTAATGTATTAAAACATCAAAATACACGACACGAACTGAATCCACTACATAAAAACACTCTGTTAAGCGCTTTCATCCACCAATGGCAGACTTCATCAGAACAATTAACTGCAGCTACTGAGTGTTTACCGACAGCTTCCTCCGGTAAGCATTGTTGCTCCAAAAAAGAAATTATTCTCACTATTGATACTAGTATGGAAACAGAGATACCTAATGGGCAACGATGTGCTGAGCTGAGTGTGTCTGATACTCGGCACGGATCGTTGGAAATGTTACAAACGGAGGACAAATTTGTTTTGTCACCAGACAAGGATTTCACTTTTGATTTTAGTTTGTTGCACAATCGTGTGGACTCAGATAACGTAGGGGCGAGACCCAAGACTTATCCAGTATTTAAAACGTACTCGACCGTTGGCAAGAAGGACACTTGTCCAAATAAAGGTACTGTTAAAAACAAAACTGTTAGTCCGAAAAAGGACGTTTTTTTTGATAAAGGCATGGAATATAAACGAACAAGAGATAGTAAAAATACATGTTCTAACTATGATGTTTTTAACCAATTTTTAAGTGATGAATGTAATTTTAATAATGTATATCAGGTGCCTCATTCCCAATCTAGGAAAGTGCACCAGAATAGTATTAAGGATATGATTTTTAATTTTGGTAAAAAGCTATCACTTATCAAAAATGTAAAAGTGGATAATGCTTATTTAACCAAATGCATAGATATACAAGTAGTACCAAAAGGACTAAGATTTTTTAAACTCCCTATGGGGATGATTTATAGTGATAGTGTTAAATATGAATTCAGCAATCTTTTTGATGACTTTGGATTTCAATATATGAAATTGTTAATGAAGCACAATGATGATAAACTGTCTACACTTATCAATGAAGTGGAAATTATTAATGAAAGTATTTTGCAACACTGTGATTTTCAAGCATGGAAGGATTTATATGAGAAAAATTCTATCTAGCGGACAAACATGCATTTAGCATTCACAGTAGAAAGAATGGGAAACTAGATCGGGATGTTGAAGCATACCAGCTTCAGAAAGCCTACATTTGGCCACAAGAAAGGAAGGTAGTATACATGGATAGGAGATTTAGTGAGAGAGAAGTGAGAGAAGAGAACAAGGAAAATTTTCAAGGAGGCAGATTTCACCCCAATTTCAAAAAGAACTATCATAGTTACACTCAGGTGAACAGGAAATTCTAGGGGAACATGTCCCTCGAGAGGCCTCTACACATACGGATGTATTCCACATAGGTATTCAAAATACTAAGGAAACATTTACACTAGGGGATTCACCAGGGGATGAACCTAACAATTCTTTACAGCATGAACACATTATGAGCACGTATAATGGTTTCAAAGTATATAATTACTCTGATTACTCCATACAAGAAGAATTTTATAGTCTTTTAGCGAAGGGCATGAAGTTCATACCTAATTCAAAGTTTTCTTTAGTGGATACCATCAAACAAATTAAGTTATTTTGTAGAAAATTGAATCTTGCGATACAATTTAATGAAGTGGAGGAAAATAGAGTATGTGTTGATAGAGAATTAAAGAAAAAAAGTAGTTACATGCCCATAAGTAATCCTATTATTAACAATTATGAAAAGATGGTATGCAAAGACATCTATTGGTATAATAAAAAGTGTATTAGAAATAAAGACCAATCCTATATGCCGGAGGATAATCTAACTGTTAAAGAAAGAAAATGTTTGGATGAATTAATGAAAAACAAAGATATTAGAATAATGAAACCCGACAAAGGGGGTGGAGTTGTTATTTTTTCTAATCATGCATATAAGGAAGCTATTCATAAAATTCTTTATGATTCAGGGAATTATGATGTTATGTCTATGAATGAAGTACACATAGGATATAGAAGAATAGATCTATCTATAGAAGAATATTTGTTGGATAATAGACTCACAAAGGAGGTTTATGATTTTATACGTATTGAATATCCTATTATGGCCCACATAGTGGGTATACCTAAAATTTATAAATCTATATTAAATCCACCATTTAGACCAATAATATCTGGATCTAAATCAAAAACATTTAATATAGGTTTAACCATAGACAGATGGACTAAACATACATATAAGAATATTCCTCATCTTATCATTGATTCATGGGATTTTTTAGGTAAATTGTCACCTACCTTATGGAATACAGAGTACACATTTGTTACGATAGATGTTTGTGACCTATTTTCCAGCATACCTAAGGAAGAGGGATTAGATTATTTTTGTAACAGTCTTCGCAGTTACTCTAGCCTAAGTTGGGACAGGATAGTCCTTATCTTGGATATGATGACATTAGTCCTGGACCATAATTACATTACATTTGAGGGTGAAGTCTTTAAACAAAGCAAAGGGGTAGCTATGGGTGCGTCATGCGCACCCATTTTTGCTAATTTGGTGATGCTGGATTGGGAGACTAAATATGTACTAAACAGTGAATATTCTTCTAAAATCATCTTTTATGCAAGATTTTTAGATGACATATTTATTCTTTGGAATGGTTTGAACGATGACAATAGCAAATTTGTGGAATATATCAATGGTACTACTAATTTTTTAAAATTTACTTTTAATTTCAGTGATAGTGGAATATCATATTTGGACACATATGTTTATAAAACAAAAGATGGATTTGCATCTAAGGTCTTTAGGAAGAGTACCTTCTCAAATGATTATGTATACTATACCAGTAATCACCCACGTCATATTTTTAAGAACATTGTAAAAGGACAGTGTATTAGGGGAGCCAGGATGTCATCTACAAGAAGTGAAATGGAGAATGAGATGCAATTAATTAGACAACTTTTCTTGGATAGAGGATATCCAAAACACTTAATAGAGGATACGATTAAATATGTCTCCGTTCAATGGGATTGTAAGTATATTCCATTATTAGGAAAACATGTCACTAATGTGAATACAAGCTCCACAAATATTTTTTCAGCAGGTAGGGTATGTGTACTCACACCCTATGTTGATAGTATTAAGGAGATTATAACCAGACATTGGGACATAGTGACAGTATCTGATGTATATAAAGATAAATTAGGGCATTATCCTAAAATAGTATATAAGACTGCACCCAACCTTAAAAAATTACTTGAAAAAGTGGGGAGTGATAAAAGTATTAACAGAATTATAAAGGACTCCACTAGGAGATGTGGTAGATGCAATCAATGTAAATACATCAATAATCAATCATATATAATATTAGATGATTTGAATTGTACGGAGATTAAAAGTAGGGATGGTAATTGTAATACTAAACAGGTAGTGTATTTAGCGAAGTGTATAGAATGCTCTGCATTCTATATAGGTAAAACTGACAGACAACTGAGGAAACACATTTATGAACATTACTATAAGATCAAATGTAAAGATCTTAACAATGCTTTATACAAACATATTAGTGAGGCTGGGGAACAACACATCTTCCAGTTCTCTATTATTGATAAAGAACATTCAAACCCTTTGGGTGGTGACTGGAAAACTAGATTGGCATGTAGAGAAAGTAAATGGCAAATCTTAGTTGATGCCACTAGGAAACCAGGCCTAAATGATTATATTAGTATTAAGCCATTTCTTCTAATGCAGTAGTTATGCCATAGTATATATATATCTCATCTAATAATGTATATATTTATTTATTTATTTATCTTATTATATACATATATTTATTTATTTATATTACATTATCATTATTAACTATTCACATATTTATATACATCAAGCATTTGTTTTATATACATTTTGTGTCTTTAAGATCTGGGATGTATCAACTATCACAGAATGTTGACACTGCAACTACATATATTGAAGGGATATTAATATTCCTATCATATTATTGTTTTATATACAATTGTCATATATATTTAACAATTATTGTTGGTATGTCATATCCTATACACTATTAGGTTTTAGATATTAGGACAGAAGTGAGTATTTTGCTCATGGGTAGATCGTACATATATTTTATATTTTATAATTTTACAAATTCAAAATGTAGTGCATACTTTATTTTCTAAGTTACAACTTATGAGTTTTATGCCTTTAAGAAACTTCACATTTAAAAGTTTTTGGTGCCAAAATTTATATATAACATTCAGCATTCGCTGATGCTAATTGTTCTGATGAAGTCTGCCATTGGCGGATGAAAGCGCTTAACAGAGTGTTTTTATGTAGTGGATTCAGTTCGTGTCGTGTATTTTGATGTTTTATACATTAAACTGACTTGCTGTGGAAGCTGCGTTGATCCTTTATTGCCTGCAACCAGAACAGTCGGGTTAACTTTTGTGTGAGTTATTCACGTACTTGCTGATATTCTTATATTTTATTTTATCTTGTATATCACATTTATTTTATATTCTTTTATTTTATTTTCATGTTTATTGTAAGAAATATATACAGTTTCACAAAGCTTTACATTTATTTTATATTCTTATATTTTATTTTATCTTGTATATCACAGTTATTTTATATTCTTTTATTTTATTTTCATGTTTATTGTAACAAATATATACAGTTTCACAAAGCTTTACATTTATTTTATATTCTTATATTTTATTTATCTTGTATATCACATTTATTTTATATTCTTATATTTTATTTTCCTGATTATTGTAACAATATATACAGTTTCACAAAGCTTTACATTTATTTTATATTCTTATATTTTACTTATCTTGTATATCACATATCTTTTATATTCTTATATTTTATTCTCCCTTTTATCGTAACAAATATATACAGTTTCCCAAAGCTTTACATTTATTTTATACTCTACTTCCCTGATGCTCTACTAAATGTCCTTTTGAATTCACACAGATAAACAGACCCCTTTAGGTCCTGACCTGGGGAGGCTGGGTGAGTGTTTCTCTCTTCTCACAGCTTTCTCCAAGTCCTGGTCCATAGCCCCCCCCCCCCAAGTCCTGGTCCATAGCCCCCCCCCTTTTCTTGTCCTCCTAACATAATTCTAGTGTAAGTTTCCTAGCCCTGTCAAACCTGTTTTCTCACAGCTTTATCCAAGCCCTGGCTCTTAGCTCTGCCTTCTCTCAGTCTCCTAACATAATCTTATTGTAAACTTCCCAGCCCTGTAAATCCTGTTTATTCCCTCCCACTTCCTCTTGAGAGTTTACTTATAGGTTCATAGGTTCATACTAAGCTAACTGCCCTTGCAAGCCATTTTAAGCCTAGCCAATTATCCCTTGTGAGACTCAAACCCTGCAATTTATGTTTGTAAGGCAAACACCTTAACAATTAGACCACCCTCCCAACCTTATTCCTCCCCTGAGCTGCGGCGCCATCTTTAAATACTAAAAACCTCTGCCTGAGTATATTATGTTTCTGTGTGCCCCACGGGCATCCCTCAGTAGTGTGCACTTACTGCATGTCCCTTTCTAAAACCCCCTGACTACACTCTGTTTCTGTGTGTCCCATGGGCATCCCTCAGTAGTGTGCACGTACTGCATGTCCCTTTCTTAAACCCCTGACTATACTCTGTTTCTGTCTGTCCCACGGGGGGCATCCCTCAGTAGTGTGCACTTACTGCATGCCCCTTTCTAAAACCCCTGACTACACTTTGTTTCTGTCTGCCCCACAGGCATCCCTCAGTAGTGTGCACAACTTCCCTTAAACACATTCAAGGTAAAAAAAAAACCTGAAGCAACTGCCTGCATACAAGAATATGGCGAGCAAATCCCTGTACAAACCAGTAAAAGCCACTGCAAGTCCTGCTTTTATGAACAGACTGTGAGCAGTGCAGGTCTATTATAATCTTCTCTGTGTGATACTCCTACTGATTCTTCTGCTGTGTACACTGCTGGACCCCCCTTTTTCCTCCAATTTACTGTAACAAATATATGCATTTTTCCAAAGCTTTGCATTTATTTTATATTCTTATATTTTATTTATCTTGTATATCACATCTCTTTTATATGCTTATATTTTATTCTCCCGTTTATTATAACAAATATATACAGTTTCCCAAAGCTTTCATTTATTTTATATTCTACCTCCCTCATGCTCTACTAAATCTGCTTTTGAATTCACACAGATAAACAGACACCTTTAGGTACTGACCTGGGGAGGCTGGTTGATTGTTTTTCTCTTCTCACAGCTTTCTCCAAGTCCTGGTCCATAGCCACCCCCCCCAAGTCCTGGTCCATAGCCCCCCCCCTTTTCTTGTTCTCTTAACATAATTCTAGTGTACGTTTCCTATCCCTGTTAAACCTGTTTTCTCACAGCTTTCTCCAAGCCTTGGCTCTTAGCTCTGCCTTCTCTCGGTCTCCTAACATAATCTTATTGTGAGCTTCCCAGCCCTGTCAATCCTGTCTATTCCCTCCCACTTCCTCTTGAGAGTTTACTTATTCCTCCCCTGAGCTGTGGCACTATCTTTAAATACTAAAAACCTCTGCCTGACTACACTCTGTTTCTGCCTGCCCCATGGGCATCCGTCAGTAGTATGCACAACTGTAAGTACCATTTGTAGTTATGATTGTACTTACATATTGAATCAAAAACCTGATGTAGAAAGGCACCATCCTTTGACTTAACTTTTCTGCCCCTTCCTTCATAGGAATCTCCAGTAGTGTACTCGCTTATACCATATAACATTCTTTTTTAATTAGTACTCTACTGAGTCATAATTTACTGCATGTCCCTTTCTAAAACCCCCTGACTACACTCTGTTTCTGTCTGTCCCACGGGCATCCCTCAGTAGTGTCCACTTCCTGCATGTCCCTTTCTAACCCCCCTGGCATAAGTACATTATTTTCCTACTTCTCGGTGAACTGCAGCTCCCCATTGGTGCATAAATAATAAAAACATACAGAAAGGTAACATTCAAACCAAAAACGGTAGGCTGCCCTATTTCTGTATTTGCTAACCTTCTTACTGATTGTTTTATGTTTTGCGACTGCTGCTCCTCCTGGAAGGTGCAGCTCGCTCCATTCACCCCTCAGGCTCACTCCACTCCACTCCCTTACCCTGCCCCAAATTCCACACCCCCCCACTACCTGTACTTTCATACATCCGCTGACTCCTCCCCACCCAACACTTCTCCAATCACAATACATCTAAGCCAAAGCCCACCCACCTGTAGATCGACATCACCCCAAACATCCATCCCTCCTACAATGCTCTACATAACATCTCTCCCTATAATCCCATTTGCCCTACTAATCTCTCTCCCTTCTCTTACCTATCTCACACTTTTTTCCCAACCCTTGTCATAACTCTCATACACACTTCACTAGATCTTACCATCAAACTCACTTCCCATCCTACTCATCCATCTCACATGAACTCTTTACCTCTAACTCAATCTATTTTTCAAACCAAAACTGCTGCCAACCCAACCTCCCCCATACTCCCCTCTTAAATATGGTTCCAGAAAATCACTACTCTCACACAATCCAAGCTACCCTTGCCCAACACACTTCCTCACTCTTCTACTCCACCACATCTTTCTCACTAGCCGGTGACATCCACCCCAACCCCTGAGCCATCTCTAACATCAATCTCACCAAACCCTCCACTCAGCCCACAAACTGAAAGTCTTTTCACCTCACAACACTTAATGCACAAAGCCTAAAAAAACAAAATCCCTAACCTCCATGCCTGGCTCTCTCATAACCACCCTGACATTACAGCCGTTTCTGAAACCTGGCTGAAAACTTATATAAAAGATAGCAAAATCCTACCACCAGGTTTCCAAATCATTCACAGCAACAGAGCCCACAAAAAAGGAGGTGGAGTAGCAATAATCTACCCCACATCCCATACCAGAACTCCCTACTCCAATAAAATAATCTTTGCCAATGCCATAATTATAATAGGTTTACTAAAAATAAACAACCACAAGTCCATATGTATCACTGCCCTCTATATTCCCCCTGGTGATAATATCAAAACTCTTGAAAACATCCTGTTCTGGTTCTCCTCCAATATAAAAAATTAAACCTATATACTCAGTGATACCAACATCAACTGGAACCCTATTAACTCTGAAGCCGCATCCCACACAATAAACCTGTACAACTTCTTCCAACTAATACAATATCCAACCAGACCAAATAAAGATAGTATCTCTGGTACCATCATTGACTGGATCCTAACAACTCACCCAAACCTTATCACCAAAGCCAGAACATTACCTGATCCTCTCAGCGATCACCTACCAGCCTTCACCGACCATCTCCCATCTCCACTGCATAAACAACACCACTACATCCAAACCCACAACCTCTCCTCTTTCAACCCTCGAACTTTCTCTGAATGCTTAAAGCATACTGAATGGTCCCCTCTAAAAACCCTTCATCTAGATGATCCTGTTTCCTACTTTAACCACTCATTCCTAACCCTTCTCAATCAGCAAGCCCCCCCTTGAACCAAACACATCAAAACCAATCCCTGTCCATGGTTATCAAAAGATACTAAACTAGCTTTGCACCAAAGGGACAAAAAATGGAAACAATATCAAAAACATAAAAACCCTAACACCCTCCTAGAGTATAAGCAACTATTAAACTCAGCAAAAAAACTAATAAAGACCGCAAAGCCCACTACTCCAAAGTCCAGTCCTTGCACTCAACAAATCTCAAAAACTTCTGGGACTCCATCTCATCCATGCCGCATCCTGGCAATAATGAAAACCCCTGCCCAGACCGCAACATCTCCAACCTTGAAGCAGCCAGCCAGCTCAACTCATTCTTCATAGACAATCAGCCTCCTTTCCACCCCTCCTCCACCACCACCCCCTCTTGCCCCAGCCACCACCCCAATCATCAGCTTTCCTCCACATCCTTCTGCCTCAAGCCCATCCCAAGTACTATAAAAAGATTTCTCCTCAAGCTAAACCCTATTGCAATGCACCCAACAGCCTTCCACCCACCTTCCTCAAACAATCTGCAGACAGCATTGCCTATCCCATCTCTATTCTTATAAATAGATCCATACAAGAATCATACGTCCCTTCTATCTGGCGCCATGCTTACATCATCCCCTTCTACAAAGGTGCAAAAATACTGATAGCACCAACTTCAGACCTATTGCCATCCTTTCTCCTCTTTCTAAAATACTAGAGAAAACAATACAAGCACAACTCATGGCATACCTAACACTAAACAATCTCCTCTCCCCTACCCAACATGGCTTCTGCCCTGGCCACAGCACCATGACTGCCCTTCTTTCCTTTCTTGACACCATAAACCTCGAATGTGACTTAAGCAAGTTCATATCCACACTATTCCTAGATCTGTCAAAGGCCTTTGACACCATCTCACACACCCTACTTATATCCCAACTCTCCACCCTACACCTCTCTCTCACCACCATCAGCTGGTTTTCCAGCTACTTGTCCAACCACCAACAAGCTGTCCAATGGAAAACCTCAACCTCCTCCTTCCTTCCCACACCCACAGGTGTCCCATAAGGTTCTGTTCTTGGCCCTCTTCTCTTCAACCTATTCATTAACAACTTTCACCAATCCATCCCAGACTCATCTATCATCCAATATGCAGATGACTCAACAATCATCTGCTCAGCCTTCTCCCCCTCCAAGCTCCTAGCAAAAACCAAACTAGCCTTCTCCAAAACAGAAACCTGGATGCAGTCTAACCATCTGGCACTAAATGCAAATAAAACCAAACTAATGTTTTTTTCTCCTACCAAAAACTCCATTGATAAATCCACATTCACCATACAGACACAAAAACAACACCCTCCTTGAAATCATTGCCAACACCAAGCTTCTTGGCATCATTATTGATGAAGAACTAAAATTTGACACCCACATCTGCTCTGCAATCAAGAAAACCCACCAAAAGTTAGGTCTCCTCTACAGGCACAACCACTTCCTAAGCCCCTTTACCCATCAAACTCTTGCATCCACCTTCCTACTCCCCTCCCTTATGTGTGGTGCCCCTCTTTTCACCAATCTCTTTCTTGCCCTTCAGTCCAAACTTGAATCCTCCTACAACAAGATCTCCAAATTTGCAACCAATTCAAAAAACTCATCCCTCTATTGCCACTCTCTCCACTACTGTCACTCCCTCCTCACCCTCAACTGGCTTGAACTACCCAACTACTTCAGTTTCCTACAACTCACTGTTGCCCACAAGCTCATCTTTAAACCTGCCAACTGCACAGCTCTTGCTACTTCCTTAAAACCTTACATTCCCAACTGTTCCCTCAGATCCAAAAAAGAAAATCTTCTTCAGGTCCACAAACCTGCATGACCTCCTGGCCATCTACTGCTGCCCCACTCCTTAGCTAAACAGTGGAACTCTCTCCCAACATACCTATGCAACCTACCTAACCATACAAATTTCAAATCTCAGCCACTGTCTCATCTGTCTTCCTAATGGGAATGCCCTTGCCATGCTCCAACTTAAACCTCCCCTCATTCCACTTTGCACTGACTCATCCAACTAAATCTACTCTTACTTTATCCCACCCAAAACAATTCCTCCCCTACCAAAAATGAATTTTCTCTCTAATATCTATTGTACTATACTCTCCAGTCTCAAGTATACTATTACCCTCTCCGTGCATAATATTTTCCTAACCTACTAATGGCTAGCAGCTATATATTTTGAAATGTTAAATCTACAATTGAGTTTATAACAAAAATATTCACTTTATGTAAATGTTGAAATTTCTGTATTGAATTAGGTCTTATATTTTTGTAACATTGTGACAAGCCAATAGCAAATTTCATGGAGCTTATCTGTAAATGTTTAATTAGCTGTATGAACAATGTCCTTTTGTAACATGTGAAATGTAACTTGCAGTTATTGTGGAGCTTTTCTCCCCGGGTCTCCACAGAAAATGGGCTCTTCTTCGCCCAGTGGAGTTCCCCGGTCATCAAACTTAAATAAATAAATAAATCCTGTTTGGAGAAGTCTGTTTACTATGTCCATAATACACAGTAAATGCACATTCACATTATCTGAATTTCTATAGTAACATGAATATCTACAGATAGATAAGAAGATGGAATATATAGGTTGGGGGCAGAACATATTTTTGTTTCCACTGCAGTGGATTATATAAGTTAGGTCACATGTAGCAAAGCCATGAGTAACATTCCTATTTAACTGCAAGTGCTGCGAGACTAGTAATGGTGTGTGACAGCACTGGAGTTTTCACACCCAACCTGCCCAGTCCACGTTGTATTTTAACTTGGTGGCTTTTGCGCTGCCTGCCCCTACTATAAATCAGAGTTTAGAAGCTTTTCTCAGTTGCAACTCATCTCATCTGTTCATTCCACTGGGCATTGAAAGATCAAACACGGAAGGCCCTCTCATTAGACAATACTCAGAGTATTCATCTCTTTTTTTCCATCTTACTTTTAAAATCTGTAGCACCAGGACCTAGACTACCAATTACTGGACAGCCTATGAACCGCTTCTCGGGCACTAGACTACCAATTACTGGACAGCCTATGAACTGCTTCTCGGACACTAGACTACCAATTACTGGACAGCCTATGAACCGCTTCTCGGGCACTAGACTACCAATTACTGGACAGCCTATGAACCGCTTCTCGGGCACTAGACTACCAATTACTGGACAGCCTATGAACCGCTTCTCGGGCACTAGACTACCAATTACTGGACAGCCTATGAACTGCTTCTCGGGCACTAGACTACCAATTACTGGACAGCCTATGAACCGCTTCTCGGGCACTAGACTACCAATTACTGGACAGCCTATGAACCGCTTCTCAGGCACTAGACTACCAATTACTGGACAGCCTATGAACCACTTCTCAGGCACTAGACTACCAATTACTGGACAGCCTATGAACTGCTTCTCGGGCATCAGCTTGGGATTGGCACTTCTTATTTGCTCCTTGTGAGAGACAGAGAAGAAGGACATTATTTTCCAGCCTTCCTATTGATTACTGATCATTGGAAAGCACAAGTCATCTTGGGATTGGTGTGAATGTTTTGCTTCAGCTAAGAGAAGGAACAGAGAGGGTACTGATTCCTGCTGGACTGAGCAGTGTGTAGCAGTCTTCACTATGTGGTCTGGTTGCAGTTTTGGTGAGAAACTCTTCAGAGCCAGGCACAGCTTGCCTGTCCAGCTTCTGTGGGTTATATTCAGGGTATCTCGCAAGAGAAGACTATAGCAAGTGTACAGAACCCATCAACACCTGGGTTAATGCTACTCTTCTTGAAGCAGCTTGTAGTTAGTGTTCCTTTTTTGCTTCTGCAGAAAGAAGGAGCTAAAGATAATTTTTTTCCTAGCTGCATGCAGCTTTCTTGAAATCATCAATATCAACCCTACCAGACAGACAACACCTCCTCTAATAAACTCTAAACCTCACAGGCAGCAGTCCCCTTCAAGCTACATTAGTAAGCAAACTTTTGAAAGTCAAAAAACAAACACAATCCAAAAATCAGCCTCGGTTGCAAAAGGATGAAGAAAGATAAAAAATTTCAAATAAGCAACTAAGAAGTGCTTACAGAAGGAACTTTAATTTAACAAATAAAAATAAAAATAAATCAGATACATCCAGTGAATCAAGCGCTTTCGTCTCCAACCATTTGGAGACTTTATCAAGACAGAGCATGCCCCAATTGACAGCAAATTTATAATACAAAGTTAATTACTGAACCAATCAACATCCAGGGTTCATGAATAATTCATGAACAATGACTATTCCTACAATTTACATCTAATAATGTCAGGTAATCACACATAAAACATTCATCATCCTAAATATTACCCACTATAATACATATAAATACATAACTATAAAATACATTATTAAAATAAAATTGAATATGTATAAATAAAATCTAATAAAACCTCAACATTTCCTATATGTTGTACACTTCAAATAACCCTAATATATTGTAATATAAATGAATAAATACATGTATAAATAAACACATAATAGATACAGTATAAAATTCAGCAATGTAAATATCTATATAAAACATAAAATTAAAAAAAAGCACAAAAAAACAAAAAAGTGCAGCTGTTATACTGAGAAGGTGGTTTATTGTGCTTTCTGTTCCAAATGTGCTTGTTTTTATATTGGAAAGACAGAAAGGAAACTTAAAAAACATATTTATGAATATTTGAGGGATATCAGACTGCAAAAAGAAGCCAATGCCCTTGCAAAACCATTGTATGGAATGGCCCGGACATGATTATAAATTCACTGTTATTGAAGTTATTGAACTAGACCCAAGAGGTGGACCTTGGACTTTATATTTGGAGAAAAGTGAGGCCATATGGCAATTGAAAACGTATGCAACCCAATGGCCAGGCTTAAATGAATCTGTTGCAATTACTTGCTTTTTAAGATTAAAAGCTTTAGACAGATGATGCTTTTAAAGAAATGTTCTTGTAATTTTTAATAGTTGAAACATATGCATTAATTGTATGTTTTATATATATACATTTATTTGTTAAATTAAAGTTCTTTCTGTAAGCACTTCTTAGTTGCTTATTTCTTCATCTTGTTGCAACCGAGGCCGATTTTTGGATTACATTAGTAAGCACCCGGAACCATGCATTTGCTATTCTCCTTCAGTCTGCATTAGTAAGCACCTGGAACCATGCATTCGCTACTCCACTTCAGCCTGCATTAGTAAGCACCTGGAACCATGCATTTGCTATTCCCCTTCAGCCTGCATTAGTAAGCAGCTAGAACCATGCATTTGCTCTTTCCAACCATCTCTGTAACCAGCCTGTTTGAAATGCACATCCTGAGACAACACAGCAGCTGTGTCATGTTTACTGACAATCACCTTCTACTTAAACAAAATGACACACTGTTTTTTAAGAGATGCGGTCATTTTAATGCTTTTGGAAATAAAACTCTAACAAAAAGTAACTACAAATAACTACTACACAAGACCATGTCTTTTAAGGGCTAAAAACTTCATGGGAATATATGGCTTGGCTTCTAAAGATATGCATGGATCGAGAGTTTAGTAAGTACCTATAAACTTATGAACCTATATTAAAATGTTTAGCACACTGCAGGTTGCATATGATAATAGTGAACCTCATTTGTTTACCATGTGACTTTGCAATATTCACTAAAGCAAAATAAAAATAATAGCAGATTGAGACTTACCCCCCTGGGTGACATGAAATGAGACATGGAGGAGCTCTTGGATTATGTATCCCAGACGGGTATGACCTTAGCCCTGAGCACCCTCCTACCATCACCCAGAATGATACCACAGTACAAGCAGAAAATTATTGATTTCAACAATTAGCTAAGTTTCTGGTGTCATTCTAAGGGGATCCAGTATCTGTCTGCTTGGGATGACATGATTGACAGACCTCGATGCTTTGCCAGAGATAGCCTGCATCTGTCACCCCTGGGCTTCTAGATACCAGCCAAGGCTCTTGCCAACCCTATAGTGCCTTTTTTAGGCGGTGTTCCAAAGACCAAATTACTACAGTAACAGCTACAAACAAATGCAGTCTGAGGGTCATGCAACTCAACGCTAGAAGTCTAAATCTCAAAATGCACTTGCTCAAAACACTCCTTAAAATGGAGAACACCGACATTTGTGCTGTAACAAAGACCTGGTTCAAGGCAGCAGATAGCACCCCTGCACTACCAGGCTATAACTCATTCCATACCTTCCAGCCGCAGAACTTGGACCGAAGCTCCAAAGGCGGTGGTGTTTCCATATTCATAAAGGATGTGCACACCTCCAGACTGGTAGCCCAACATGACACATCAGAGATACTTCAGGTGCAGCTAACATTGGGTGAGACAGCGATTCAGGATGTAGACTGCTATAGGTCCCCAACCAAGACCCAAAACTCATACTCCACATTCCTAAGCACCCTGAAGAATATTAGGGTCCAACCTAACACTCTCATACTAGGTGACTTCAACTACCCCTCCATTAACCGGGAAAACTACTCATGTACCAATACACTTGCCCAATGTTTCCTAGAATTCATTAATTCCAATGCCCTACACCAGCTCATTCTTACCCCCGCTACATGTAGCAACATACTTGACATGGTCATAACTAACATTGGTGACTGTTGTTATGTACCAATAGTCAACTCCCCCCTAGTTAGATCCGATCACAAATTAATCACCTTGGAAATCCCCCCCCCCCTCTTCAAAGCTAACCACCATGAAAAACTTTTCCAAAGCTAACTTTGTGTTCCTAAAAACAGAGGTGGCTAACTTCACGGCACCTATGCAATTGGAGAACAGCTGCATGACCACCAAATCATACACTAATGCCCTATATGAACAAGTACACAAATGCGTGGATCTTGCCATAACCAATAGAACCAAGACACTCTCATCCAAAAAAAGGAAGCCAATCTGGTGGTCGCCTGCCATAAACAAACTCTACAACAGAAGGAGGAAACCAATGAGAAATAAGGTGAAGTCCCAAGACTGGAAAAACTCCCTTATCAGCCTCAACAAAAAGTTTAGGTCCCTCATCAGATCCTCTAAAGCTAGCTATGAAAACAGAATTGCAGTAGATAGTAAAGACAACCACAAGGCCTTCTATAGTTATGTAAAGAATATCCACAGCAATAGCCAGATTTGCTTGGAGCTGTTGCACAGTGGTACTTCCTATACCGAGCCAACAGATATTGCCAATATACTGGCTGACAGATTCAGTGCCAACTTTATCCCTCTCTCCCCCACCAAAGGAGCAATCACAATACCAATAGATTGCCAGGTACCCAGTATTACTGCTGCATAGGTTAAAACAGCACTGTCCAAGGCCAAGAATACAGCTTCTATGGGACCTGACAATATCCCTAGCTGTGTTCTACATGAACTACAGAGTGAACTGGCACCACACCTGTGTGCCCTGTTCAATCCCAGCCTCACCTCAGGCTTTGTCCCTACTGAATGGCGCACTGCTACAATCATCCTCTCCACAAAGGAGGAGTGACTACAGACCCTGGGAACTATCTCCCCATTAGCCTGACAAGTCTGATATGGAAAGCTATGGAATGCATCATCATGGACCTAATAAACAAAGATTTAGGGAACCTGCAAACTCTGGATCCCACACAGTTTGGTTTTTTGAAGGGTAGATCATGCCTGCTCAACCTGGTTGACTTCTTTGAGTCAATCACCAGAGCTGTGGATGAAGGCAAGGCAGTTCACACAGCCTACCTTGATCTGGCCAAGGCCTTTGATATCATTCCCCACTCAGGAATCATAGAAAAACTTACCAAGTTAGGCATCATCCCCTATATCACTAGGTGTGTTGCAAATTGGCT
This sequence comes from Protopterus annectens, assembly GCF_019279795.1. Taxonomy (NCBI): domain Eukaryota; kingdom Metazoa; phylum Chordata; order Ceratodontiformes; family Protopteridae; genus Protopterus; species Protopterus annectens. The sequence goes on from NC_056726.1 coordinate 1,108,298,553, forward strand.
CATAGATAGAACCCACAATGTGAAAGTAGCTGACTCCAAGTCAGACTGTTGAGCAGTCATGAGTGGCATCCCACATGGTTCGGTCATGGATCCTCTCCTGTTTGGTACCTACTTCTCTGAAGTTCAGGCCAACACAAAAGGACTGTGCCTGACAAATTTCACAGACGATTACAAGTTGGGAGCCATAATTAACTCCCCAAGTGATGTTGACATCTTACAGAAAGACCTCACTGAGACCAATGACTGGTGTCAGAACCATGGCCTTAAGCTCAATGCCAAAAAATGTGTCATCCCCTTTGGGAAAAACCCAGTTCCCATGAATTACCACATTGATGGTAGTCCACTGAACACAGAAGACGTCATAAGAGATCTGGGAACACAGGTCGACAGCAACCTCTCTTTTGATCACCACATTGCCACTGTGGTCGGAAAGTCCTTCTATGTGGCACATCTCATTACTAAGGGTTTTGCATCCAGGAAAAAAGAGGTCATTGTCTCCCTCTACTATTCCCTCATTAGACAAATCTGAGTACAATGCCCCATTTGGCATGTACCTCACTAGACACCTACAACAACTGAAAAGGCTGCAAAAATACCTCACAAAGAATATCTTAGGCCTTAAACACTTGTCCTATATATATATATACTTGTCCTTATATCCTATAACTATTCTCTGTCTCATATTGCCTACTTAGAGGCAATTTTTTCTTGACTTACAAAACCATGTCTTACCCAACTCTGTTTGAAATGCTACAGCTAAATAAATCCCATTCCCTCCACACCACACACTCCAGAGACCTCAACTTCATTACCACAATCAACAGAACAAGCTGGAGGGACAGGTTCATAATCCAGAGACTGCCTATGCTATGGAATAGACATTCCATACATGCCAAACAGAGTGCTTTACTGGCCCTCTTCAAGAGAAATCTTGTTGAGTGGATGGGAAATAGAAAATTCACACCGGGGATCACTCCAGTGGCTCTGCTTGACAGAGACAACAGGAACTAAGGTTGGGTGGCATGATGCCAGGGTAATCCTATGAGCTAGGCTTGTAAAGGCTCCAGGGCCATTAGCCTAGTACACACCTATGAACCTGTGAACCTATAAATGCTCCACTTTGAAAACATTCTTATGTAAAACAAAGTTGCTTTCATCGAAACACTAAAACATTTTTGTAGAAGCAAAGGCTTCATATCCTTCGATGTACAGGTCAGGAAATTAATACAGCTCTGCTTAATATAATCAGTCTGAGTAATGAGGTACTTCCCGTACTTTGTAAACAATAAATAAATAAATGAAATTAATAACAACAAGAGAGATTCTTACCTCCGTCAAAGTCCCTCTCATGAAGGGAAAATGGTTCCTCTTGAGCAGAAACTGTGACAAATTTTCAACAACATTCACAATTTACAGATGCAATTTTGTGACCGAGGTTATAAAAAAAGGCTTAGAAAATTATTGTGCTACATCATGTCCTGGGGATCCCTCACATTTATTTTTTTTTTTATTTTTTTTTTATTTTAACAACATTTGTTCCCACTAGGTGTCACACAGGTGTTTTTTTTGTTTTCAGAGGAGGGCGGGGGATGATGCATGCAGATGCATGTGGGGTGGATGTGGGTACCCAGGAGGAAGAGAAACCCACCGAAACACAGGGAGAAACATGCAAACTCCACACAGAAGGCACCCCAGCCGAGAATCGAACCAGAGAACCTCTTGCTGTGAGGTGACAATGTTAACCACTGCACCACTGTGCAAATAACGGAGTTATTTGCATTTTGGAATGTTGGATTTTATTTTATATATATATAGATATTTATATATACATATATATATATATATCTATGGTTCCACTTCATATAATCGAAAGCTCATAACATCTAAACTCAAAACATCAAGACCATAACATCTAAACCTCATAACATCTAAAACTCATAACATCGAATCTCACAACATCGAAAATGAATGAAATTGAGTAGTGTATCTTCAAACATGTGAATGTTATAGTTTATTCTGTTAATCTGTATATAGTGATTATTCTGCCACTGTGATACAGTAGGGTAAGGAAATTACCTTTTTTTCACTGTAGTGCGATCTCGGAGTTGGTATATTTAATTTATAAAATGGTTACTCACATTGTTGGCAGTTGACCGCTGACCAAATCTTGAGTACTTTAATGTCATTTTCTGTTTTAAAGGGTTGCTAAGTAACATGGAAACTTCAGTTCACAGCTCATAGTTCATGTTGTAACTGTATGAAGGACAGATGCTAATTTAAAAGACAGGCTCTAAATTCAAGGCATACACTTTTTTGACTTATCCATATGTCATGACCCTTCTTGAAATGTCCTAACTTTGTTAAGAAATGTGAGAAATGACTTTTTATGTCAATTTCTGCTTTTCATCAAAGCAGCCAAATAGTTATATTCCTGAAACACAATGTATTTTATATAGATATGCATGCTGCATAAATTTTACATTCAAGTTATATACCTCTTACAGTTCTTCAGCGATTTTGTTACGCATGTCAGACAAACGTTTTTCTAGCTTTTTTTTCTGTCACTGTACCGATATGTAAAAGAGATTAATAAATACAATCATTTTGTCGAGTTTTGTACTAAACAACAGGACAGATGTATCTGCTTTACTTTTTATAGGAATATACTATGCAAGTGATCAATGCGACCATAAGACGCTGTATACCCCTTTACTCAGACCCCTTTCAAACACTTAGCACTCACAAATGTCAGAGTGAAACATGACCGGCAGGATCCCCTACAGGGACTAATTAATTGCTCTCAAATTGAGCAGGGCTGGACAAGACGACCCTGGTGTAAACTTGTGTTTACCCAGCCAGTCATTAAAACTAGCTTTAAAGGTTGTTAGACATATAGTGGTAAGTTGTTCCATAGGCTACGAGTATGTTGCGTTAGGAATCTAATTAAACTTAAGTCTTTAGTGCAGGTGTTATTCAAACCACTAGTTTTGAAAAAAAACTGGAGAGCAAATAAGATTGAGACACTGAGTTTGGAGTCATGCTAATCTGTTTGTGCAATTCAAGGATTTAATGCTGGAGGGACAGATTCATCACCCAGAGACTCCCTACACTATGGAACAGAATCAACCTTTAATGTTTTGGTTATAGTTGTTTGGTACGTTTCCATTTGATTGATATGCTTAGATCAGTGCATACCAAAGGGGAGCATTGAATACCAGGATGGGTCTAACATGGGAAGAGTGCTGTGGTAGAATAATATCTATGGATCTTGACGATATTCCCCTGGAAATTAATTTGAGCAGATAGAAGGATTTCCTGACTGTGATGGAAACATGATGATAAAATGAAAGACAGTTAGCCACATAAGGTACCCAGGTCTTTTATCACTGTATATGTCTGAAGAGGATTTCATAGATTCATACTAAGCTAACTGCCCTTGCGAGCCATTTTAAGCTTAGCCAATTATCCCTTGTGAGACTCAAACCCTGCACCTTATGTTTGTAAGGCAAACACCTTAACCATTAGGCCACCCCTCCACACCATTTATAACACATGAGGTGGGAACGACCTTTCTGTCAAACACTGCTATACTGCACTTTTTAATTTAGTTTGAGACAATTGTTGACACACCATGTCTGTGCATATTCCAGCCCTTGCTGGAGCTCTTTTGCATTAGTGGATGAATAGACATCAGTGTCCATTTTGCAGTCATCAGCAAATATGGTCAACCACACTTCTGGTATCTTGGCTAGATATATTGGCTTGGATGTCTGTAAAATAAATGGCAATTAGTAGGGCCCCAGAAATGACCCTTGTGACAGCCCACTATTTACAATTATACATTCAGATACAAAAGATGTACCAAGCTAGGAAAGAATACAGGTTGGCTAACAAGCAGCTAGGAAGGGAGTTGCAATAGCAAAGAAAAGGGCATTGGAGGTGCTCTACCAGCTTCTGGAAAGTGAGTCCTTAGGTGGCACAATGAAACTATATCAGGTTGCAAGGCAAAGACAAAATGATAAAGAAGATAGTCAGACACCCTTCATAAGGGATGCCAGCAACAACCTGCTCACCAGTCGGGTCTATATCATACGAGCGAATTGCACAAATTGCGAACGCTCATAATATCGAACGTACCAGTCCTCAAAGTGCTTTTTCTGAGATTGCGGTACAGTGAAGAATGGGATATTTGCCCTTTCCTCAGTGTAGTGCAATCTCAGAGCTGGAATATATATTTAGCAGGGGGTGTGGGGGGTACAGCCCCCCCACAATAGGAAGTTCGAGGTCCAGTACTTTCGATATTATGAGCATTTGCAATTTGCATGATTCACTCATATGATATAGACCCTCACCACTCCAGAGAACATCAAAGGCAGATGGAAGGAGTGCTTCTAGCAGCTTCTGAATGAAGAAAACCCCACAGAAACTGTACTGCCTCAGACACAGCATATGATGAAAGAAGAGGAGGAGCCCTCTGTAGAAGAAGTAAGAATAGCACTAAGGAAAATGAAGGCAGGGGAAAGCAGCAGGCTCAGATGAGGCCACAGGAGATATGATAAAGATGCTGGGTGAGATAGGAGAGAATGGCTTCTGAAGGTACTTGTAGCAATGTGGAGAGATGGACGTATCCCAGATGTCTGGAGAAGAAGCACTATTCCCAGCACGAGTAGTTGTCTACAGTCCATTACTACAAGTACCCTTGTACTGTACCTCCCACATGCCGAACACATCTCAAAAGTGCAAAGTGGCATTTCTCACAGGAACTCAAGTCTGTAAACAATCAAAGGTAACATTATAGTGCTGAATTAGTTGTGTAAGAAGCAACACTTACCTTATATATGCAGGATGGCTGACACAGAATGAAAACACCTTTTCAGAAAAAAGCTCCTATTAATACCTCTCAACTTCCGAGATAATGAAATATTTCAATATATTTTAGTAATGTAAAAATGATTGGCTACAATTGTCCAGTTTGAAAAGTGTGTTTTTCTGAGAAATCATTGATAATTGCTGTCTTTAAATAATTATAAATATTTGTTGTAGGCCAATGTCATTATTGAGCTAAGAAGTTGAGAGGTAAACTGCTCCCCTCTGCCGTCCTGGTTATTCTACACGTTCAACCTATGTTTTCAACTTCTGCTTAGTTTCCTTTTCATCTCTATCATGTATTCCTACATCCTAACTTTAATCTGTCAAAAAAATCAACACACAGCACACATGCTCAAAAAGGTTTAATAACAAGTCCATCTTTCTGTGGTCATACTGGTGCATCAGTTTACAGAGAGTAACATCGATGCCCATAGATTCATAGGTTCATAGATTAGTACTAGGCTAACTGCCCTTGCAAGCCATTTTAAGCCTAGCCAATTATTCCCTGTGAGATTCAAACCTTGTACCTTGTGTTTGTAAGGCAAACACCTTAACCATTAGGCCACCCTCCCAACCCCATGTATAACCCACTTAAATAATGTTTCTTTTACTAAGGCAACGCTGAAGAAAAATCCTTGAGGTGCACAAAGTATCTTGTCTGCTAATCATCAATCAATTATGAAATATTGAAAAGATAACACTTTTCCTGTAATGGCTTCAGTGGCTCAACATTTACATGATGCGATGAGTCCATTCTAGGTGAATTGGTTGCAGGGTTCTAATCCTTTAAGGGTACTATATAGTTTCAGAAGATTCTGTCTCCATTATGGGACATTATGCAATTCTCTTGCAATAGTCCGTTTTCAACTCTTCAACACTATTCTAACACTCTCTTGAAACATGTGTTTTCAGACACCTTCACTGTAAGTTCATCTGTGAATTTACTTACTAAAGTACTGGTGTAGTAAGTCGCAGTGGCATAAAGCCAAGGTTTTAAATCCATCAGTGTCTTTTTGCACTTTGCTGCTATCATGTATAACATTTCCTTGAAATGAAACACTTATATTATCCAATCTGTAAATTCTGTCATGAAGTTTGGCATTTTCCAACAAACTTTAAGTATGGATTTGTCTATCACAGCTGAGCTACGAAGTTTCCAGATATGCTCCTAATGTACCTCCAGTCAGCTCATTCCTTAAAGGCCTTGAGTTCTATCTTCTGCGTTGCCCCTTCATCATGGTCTTGCACTCCCATTTCCATTTAACCTGATCATAAATGGATAAACACAGCAGACATGTGACCACAAATGATAATGACAGCTCTGCTTAATATAAAAACACTGTTTTGCAATAAAGAGGATGTCAGTTGGGAATATGAGTAAGATAGGCCAGAGGCTCACATGCAAAAATTTTGAAAAGATGTACAGAGAAAGACCTATTACATTTTGTTAAGATTAGCAAAGGAAAGATGATTTAGGTGTGGAGTTAGTGGTGTGGGTGTTTTTTTTTTAGGTGGGAGCATGTGAAGGACATTCCCATTTGGAGGAAATTTTTTGTTAGAGCGGGTTTGTAGAAGGGAGGGAGAGTTAACTATTTTAAGTTTTTGCCTAAGGATAAAAGTGGGGTTGTGGTCGCTCAGGCAGTTTGGTAGGGTACCACACTGATGGTACCACACTGATGGGCAGTATTTGGTTGATTCGTGAGGATAACTGCCACAATAGTTCGCAATGGAGAAACCTGAGAAACCAAATAAGGGTGTTGAGACCGAGACCGATATTCAACAATCAAGAACACTTTAATAACGCAAAATACTGGCAATGCATTTTCAAAAACCTTCTTCAGAAATCAAGAACTGATTGTGATATGTTGGCAGTAATTTATACATAATGGTGTAAAACAATGACCAATCAGCAGTTGATAACAATAACGTGGGGAAGACCGAAAGAAAACTAAAAAATAGAATTTATGAGCATTATTACGAAATAGGTAGACAGAATACCAACGATGCCCTATTTTGCCATTCACAAATTTGTAATCAAGCTCTTTTTTATTTTTTTGTGTTGGAGGTAATACCCAAAGAGGTGAGGGGAGGCATGTGGGAGACCAAACTGGAATATAGGGAATTATTCTGGCAATTAACCTTGGATGTCATGAGAGCACCAGGCTTAAACGACATGGTCTCAATTCGTCCAGTTTTGAAATTGAGAGCAGCAAAACTATAGACAAGACGTTTAGGCAACTAGTATATTACATGCAGATAGACTGTAGCTTGTGTGAAATAAACATTTAAATGTTTGTTTTTAAATTACAAGATGAAATTTCTGGCAAGAAATTTCAACTATTATTATGCCCTTACATAAAATGTTTTTTAACTTATATATATATTTTTTAACTTGATACTTATATGTATATATTGTTTTTAACTCCATTCACATTTGTTGTTTATTACTGGTGTTTTTAAACATGTTATTTAAATATTTTATTGTTATCAACTGCTGATTGGTCATTGTTTTATACCATTATGTATAAATTACTGCCAACATATCACAATCAGTTCTTGATTTCTGAAGAAGGTTTTCGAAAACGCATTGTCAGTATTTTGCGTTATTAAAGTGTTCTTGATTGTTGAATATCGGTCTCGGTCTCAACACCCTTATTTGGCTTCTCCATTACGAACTATTGTGGCAGTTATTAGTTTGTTTTGTTCGCTATTCCATCTGTTAACTCATTCTTGATTTGTGAGGATCCAATCAAGTATAGATTCTCTTTTTGTGGCCTTATCAATGCGTGTGGGAGTATCTATAAGTTGGGTGAAGTTATATAGGTTACTGTGGTGGGTGGGGTTGGCGGAATGAATGGAGTTCCAGTCAATGTTTACATCACCTAACACAATAGTTTCTTGAGGGAGGGAGTATGAGGCCCAGTGAAGTATAGATTCTAAGGTGGTTAGGTTGTCAACCGGGGGTATATAGATACCCAGTATGTTTAGGTGCTCATGTTGGTTAAGGGAGAGTCAAATAAAGTCTCTGCATTATTGTAAAAATAAAAATAGAAAAAGAATGCACCAGACCACGGCTATAAATAACATAAAATAGTTTTAATCCAAAATCAGATATCAGGTGAGCGCTTTCGTGGACTAAGCCACTTCATCAGACAATACAATGAAAACTCTTTAAGGTATATACCTAACAATTCAATTAATTATGCAAATGCATTACCCTTCCCTCTTAACATAAAGTCATACTGCATTCAGCATAAACTATTATCCAAAGATAACTTAGATGCAAGAAAATTTACATCTGATAAACAATTTGCAAGCAAGACTCAATGTTACAGTATATAATAAACAAAATTAAACCTTCTATATAAAATTCTCACAATATTATCACTGTAATAATATAAAAATATATATGTATAAAAACATACACCATATATAGACATAAACATCTTAAAATAACATGGCATAAAAACTACCAACCCTACCTTTGTAGGTCCCTAGCTAAGAAAATGGGCTTTTTAATATTGAATTTATCATTGAGACCTTTTTCCATATTTGCCTTAAGCCTCACTATCCATTCTAGTTCCTTGGTCTCTGTTTTCAACTTAACATCCCCCCTCTGTAGTTATTAACAACCCTGTCTATTACCATGGAATTAAAGGTGTGTGTGAGACCATACCTCTCAACATGCCTTCCAAAGCATTAGTATCTGCCATCCTCCCGATATCATAGAAGAGTTCCCTCATCCAATCCCTTAACCTCCGTGTTGTCATGCCAACATAAAATGAGGTACAGATCAGGCAGTATGCCAAATGAACAATGTTGGCGCTATTACAATTAGCCAGAAGTCTAAATTTGAATACCCTATTCAAGTCTGGATGCAAGAATTCACCATTGGAATTCATGTGCAAACATAAATTACATTTGCCACAAGGGAATGTGCCAAAATTGCTCACACTAGGGTTCTGTGATATGTCCTGTTGGGACCGAGGTCCACAAAGTAACCTTTTTAATTTCTTCTTATTTTTAAAAGTATATCTCGGGACTTCCCCTACCAGTTGTCTAATGTTCTCATAAGCACATAGTATGTTTCAGTTCCTGCGGTACATATTCTGCAGTAACCTAATATTACTAGAATAGGTAACTGACATTCTCATAGTTTCTTGAGGGAGAGAGCATGAGGCTCAATGGGACCTGGAGTATATAGCTACCCAGTAGGTTTAGGTGCTTATGTTGGTTAAGGGAGAGTTTTGCAAACAGAGTTTCTGCCTTGTTGAAGTTGGCGGACTCCTTTTGGAGGAGTTGGAGTTGTAGGTTGGTTCTCTGAAGCAGAGCTAAGCCTCTGCCTCTTTTATGTAGCCGGTCTGCCCTGAGAATGTTATATCCACGTGGGGTGATGGAATTATCTTTAATATGTGGTTTAAGCCACGTCTCTGTGATGAGAATAATATCAGGGTTATATAAGGAGTTGGCAGCATGAAGGTCTTCTATTTTATTCATGATACTGCAGGTGTATATATTTAGTATCAGTAAGTCGGTGGGTTTGTGCTTAACTGGATAGTGATGGGTGCATGGCTTATTAGCAGGGGTTGCTGGCCAGGGGTTGGGGGTAAATGTCTCCTCCTAGTAGTGGCTGGGTAGTTATACAGGTGATCGTTTTTAGGTATTGGACGACTAGGTAGTAAAATTGTAGACTTGGTTGCTTTTTAGATGGATAGAAGAGGTACATGGGAGGTACATGGGAGGGGCATGGTATATGGGAGGTTCGGTGTATATGTTGGAGTATATGCTTGTGTAAGTGGGGGTGATAGTAATGTGGGTTAGGGTGGGGGATTTAGGGTAGATACAATGACTGATTGTAAAGAGATAAGAGGTGCTGATGGTGGCTATGGAGAATCAGGTGAATAGGGAGGTTAATCCCAGGAGGGTATAGTGGAGATGAGACTGTGGTAATGAGACATGGTGGGAGTGAGGTTGTGGAGTTAGAGGAGGTATTTGTATTTGGTGAGGGTGTGAGTTGTGTGAGTAGGAGACATGGGTGAGGGTACTGAACTGGTAGGTGGGCTGGGGTGGTGGCAAGTTGAAGGGCATGTGTAGATGGTGCTGATGGATGTAATTATTGAATAATGGGTGGATGAAGGGAGGGTCTTAGTAAAGGAGGTTACCTATAAATTCAGTGTATGTAGGGGTGGGTGAGAATTGGGGCAAGGTAGAGGAGCGAAGTGAGCCCATAGGGTGAACAGAGCGGGATGAGCCAATCAAGGTATGTGCAATTCAAAAATAAACTATCTGTTGCTCAGAATTCACATCTGTACATAACATAGAACAAAATTGGGTAATCATCTTCAGTATTTCACTCTACTTTTTTAATATTATTCTTATTAATGCTATTTTTGTAACCTTTATTGTGTACTTCTGAGGAGCTTTTCTCCCCAGGCATCTGCAGAAAAATGAGTTTAGTTCATAAGGACTATCTGATCAACAAATGTCAAATAAATAAATAAACAAACAGCAAAATGCCATTCCATGTCCCATGGCAAAAATGAAGAAAAATCCTTATCATGCACTAAATGGTTATGCAAATGAGCTAAGCATCATTGTGCTTACCAGTCGATGATAAAGTACAATTAAAGTTGTTATCCTAAGTAATTCAATGACTCAGTGATTCTTGCAATCACGTTTGCTGTGTCAGTGCACTGGTTGGGAGGATCGGTTTCCCTGGGATTTTATGTTGTTTTTTATAATGTTCATTTCGCAGTCTACACACATGATGTATTTCCTGAAATGTGTTACAATTTATGCGTCATGTTACTTAATGATCCGTGCCTGCTCTGTCTAGATTTCACAGTGTTCTACATTCACATGTTGTCATATCACATTCTATGTTTTGCTTTTCCAACATACTTTGTTGTGGAAGTCCCTTTGCAAATGTTTTAAACTCCTCTCAGTGGATTCTGTTGCCATAGCCTAATCTGATTATCACCATCGGCTATCAGAGCTATTTTCACACTCATTGAACATTTCTCAGTATATATCAATAGTACCATGCATTATATCAAAATTGTCAGTCTGTTAATGTGAACTCACCCACATACCAGAGGTGCTCATGTACCTTGAATGTTTACCTCTGCTGCTTGAACTTAATTATGCCCATTTGTCAATCTCTAATTATGTAATCATGTGATTGTGCTGTGGCCAAGATGAGGAGTTGCTTATAGGTTCATAAGGGATTACTAGGCTAATCTCACAAGAGCCTTTACAATACTAACCAATAATACCCAGGATATGGCAGTATTATATCTTAGTTCCCCAGATATGGGATGGGGTACTGTCAGGGTAGTGGGTCTTTAGATTTGGATTCCTCAGCCATTTTACAGGCGGCCTCTATCTATAAGGGACATGGGCAGTACCCCAGGAGTGAATTTATGGTTCCCCATCCATTTATCCAAATTCTTTTTGAAAACAGTGAGGGACAGGCTTTGCTTTACTATGATGAGACATTTATTCCATACACAAGGTACACATTGCGATACAAATCTGTCTTCCCAGCAAGTTCTGATAGAGTCACAAATAAGATTCAGGTCCATGGAACACATAGCTGCATTCACAGTCTGTTTTGTACAGAAACTTGCAGAATATACACTGATGAGAGAATATACTTTGCAGCACCAAACTCAGAGCAGTAACAACTAACTTTTTATAACAAACCACATGGACTAACGTTGCAGCTTCAGGTACTGTTCTACTTTACTTCTTTAACATGGATGATGTGATAAATATAACATTTACCTCAGAACAAATGTGTCCCTACACAGATATTGCTAAAATAACTGAATTAATACAGATCATATATACTGTTCTAGTCACGCACACATATAGATTTTCTCTTGGTATTATATTTTGGAGAATTGCTCATTCTGTTGCAGATGCTGACTTGATGATATTGTTTTTAACAATGCTCTCTTTGTACAAGGTCAGCTTTTCTGACAGTATGAATATATTCTATTTTGATCTTTGTATGACATCTGTTCTTGTGCAAATGCTGACTTCAATCTTTCTTACTTAACAATGCCATATGATGCAGATTGTTTTCCTGTTGTCCAGTCTTTAAGGAACCAGATTAGCTTTTTTTCTGGCAATGTGTAAACATACATCCTGTTTTTACAGTTTTGCTCTTTACTGACAATGTAATGCAAACATAAGAGGTCAGTTTTTACATTTTCGCTGATTCTGTAAGAAAATACGTCCATTAAGCAAGTTCCTTATTTTTCAAGCCACAGTCATTTAGTATGGATGCTAATCACATATTAATAAACTCTATTTCTACATTTAAGCAAGCTTTATTTTATACCTTATTTATGTTACATATTTGTAACAGAATTACTTTCAACCTTAAAACCTTGTTGAACATAATCTTACACCCTTGTATAATTTTTCTTGTGAATATGTAAAATTTTAATCAGGACTGGATCAGAGAATGGCTTTTTGGTCAGGAATAAGTCCCCCCTCAATAAAGGATATGTGACAGAGTAAAGGGATGAGGCCTTTAGTCACCTGCATAAGACACTGTTAAGTGAGAAACCTCTAGGGCCATTCCAATTGGTATAAGTGCCTGGTTCGGAACAAGTAGAAGGGAGCATTGTACTCAATTATGGGCCTAATGAGGGCCTAATACAATGGCACTATATCTTCCTTTGATCTTGATGTCATGGCTTTACTTATAAGTTGAGCCACACAGAAGGATTTCCTCACTACTGTAGCTACTTGGTGATCAAAGTTTAGGTAACTATCTATCTGTGTACCTAGATGTCTCACCACTGTGCCTGCTTTTATGGGTGTGCTATCAATATTTTAATTTGGGATATCTGGTTTACCAGCAGGTATGCTTATGTATTTTTAAGCATTTAGTGTCAGACCATGGATTTGGCACTAGCCATTTGTCATTTTGCTTGTAGGATGTGAACACTGTTTGGGGATTCAGTGATTGCTCCCAACCTACAGTCATCAGCAACTTGGTGAGCCAGAGGTCCTCAACATTGGCCTTCACTTCAGAGAAGTATAAACAAAGTAACACATTTCTTATTTGAGGTGGATTTACCTATTCAGACAACGTGTCCTGTCAGTGAGCCAGTTTGCTATCCATGTGATGATGTAGCAGTTTATGCCTAACTCAGTAAGTTTATCTATGATTCCCAAGTGGGGGATTGTGTCAAAAGCTTTGGCCAGGTCCAAATAAGTGATGGGTACCATTCTGCCCTTACCTATGGCCCTATTGACTTTCTCAAAGACATCCACCAGATTTAGCAGGAAAGATATCTGTTAGACAAAGCCAAATTGAGTCTGTTCCAGTGTTTGGAGTTCCTATGTTGTTATCGATAAAGTCCATGCCAGTTTTCTCCATGGCCTTGCATATAAGACTGGTGAAGCTTATGGGTCTTTAGTTTCCTGGGTCAGTTGATTGTCCCCCATTGTGCAGAGGGGCAACTGTTGCAGTCCTCCATTCCTGTGGGACAAAGCCTGTCTAGAAGATGTGGTTAAAGAGTTTCTACTGGCCTTGATAGAGTCTGTTTTAAGCTATTTAAGAAGCATCCTGGAATGTTGTTGGGACCCATGGAGGCTGTGTTTTTGGCTTTAGTAAGTAAGGACCTGTTCCCCTCATAATGACAAGTAGGGGTGGTTGTGGGTATTTATTTTGGTACGGTAAGAGGTGATGGGGAAGGAAATTTGAACTGAAATTATCAGCCAGCAGGTTCGCTATAGTTACAGGCTGGGTAAAAGTCTTGCTGTTCATGATTAACTCGGCACATTGAGCATTTCCCCTGAGGTTACAAACATAATTAAAAACCCCTTATGGTTATCTTTCACCTGGGAGGCTATCTTTGCCACATAGTTTGCTTTGTCAGATTTGACCAGCTCTCTAATTTGTTTGTTTAGACAGATGAGTGTCTTTTTGCACTGTTTTGTCTGTTCCTTCTTGGCTTTTTGGAGGATTTTTTCCTTTTATTAAATAGTCTATTTTTTGGTAAGGGTCTACAGGGTGGTTTATAGTAATCATAGGTTTGACTTGGACAGGCACTGTGTTCTGTATGCAGTTATGAATATGGTTGTACAGTGCTATTGTGTACAGTCCAGAGTAGACCTCAGTGTCATCTGGGCTCTGAGGGGATTGGAAGTTTAAAAAGCTGTCACATAGTTTGAGGTAATTGACCTTAGCAAAGTTCATGACAGGTTTGGAGTTTGATGCGAGTTCTAAGCTAGTTTTAATACTAAAGGAGATCTTTTTATGGTCAGATCGAACCAAGGAGGAGTTAATGCACAGGAAGGAGCAGCATCCCTCCATGTTTTTGAGTACCAGATGTAGGATATTTGTACCTCTAGCAGGGGAGCTAATTAGTTACTCTAGGGCATTTGTTCTGAGCAAGTGAATTATGGGTTGTATAAGTCTCCAATTAATGGATAGGTAGTTAAAGCTACCCATAAGTATGGTGTTAGGCTGAATGTTAAGAGATTCCAGTTGGTTTAGGTAGGAGGTGTGGTTGTCCAGACTCGTGCACAGTGACTTGGCAGCATCTATACTTACCTTATCCACTCATTGTACACACAAAACAGACAGTGCTGCCTTGGCTGTGGTTGTGAACATAGCATTTCTGAATCCATGAGCAACAGTATGTTATATGAGCAAAGATGGAGGCTAGTTGTATAAGGAGATGTATAGGGACACTTAAACAAGATCATCATCTTCCTTTGGCTGTTCCCGTTAGGGGTCGCCACAGTGGATCACCTGTTTCCATTTCTTCCTGTCCTCTGCATCTTGCTCTGTCACACCAACCACCTGCATGTCCTCTCTCACCACATCCATAAACCTTATCTTAGTCCTTCCTCTTTTCCTCTTATGTGGTAGCTTCATCCTTAGCATCTTTTTCCCAATATACTCTGCATCCCTCCTCAGCACATGTCCAAACCAATGTAACCTCACCTCTCTGGCTTTGTCTTCAAACCTTCCAACCTGGGCTGACCCTCTAATATACTTATTACTAATCCTGTCCACCCTCTTCACACCCAGTGTAAATCTTAACATCTTTAACTCTGCCACATCCAGCTCAATCTCTTGCCTTTTTGGCAATGCCACTGTCTCCAACCGATATACACATAGCTGGTCTCACTACCCTCTTGCAGATCTTCCCTTTCACTCTTACAGGTGCTTGTCTGTCACAAATCACTCTTGACTCTCTTCTCCACCCACTCCATCCTGCCTGTACTCTCTTCTTCACCTCTCTTCCACACTCACCGTTACTCTGAACTATTTACCCCAAGTATTTAAACTCATCCCCCTTTGCCACCTCTACTCCTTGCATCCTCGCCATTCCTCTATCCTCCCTCTCATTCACACACATATATTCTGTCTTAGTCCTGCTGACCTTCATTCCTCTTCTCTCTAGAGCATATCTCCATCTCTCCAGGGTCTCCTCCACCTGTTCCCTACTCTCACTACAGATCACAATGTCATCTGCTAACATCATAGTCCATGGGGACTCCTGTCTGATCTTGTCTGTCATCCTGTCCATCACCATTGCAAATAAGAAAGGGCTCAGAACTGATCCTTGATGTAACCCCACCTCCACATTAAACGCATCCGTCACTGCCACCGCAGACCTCACCGCTGTCACACTACCCTCGTACATATCCTGTACCACTCTTACATACTTCTCTGACACTCCTGACTTCCTCATACAATACCACTTAAACAAGATATTACAATGCCCAAAACACAAAGCAGAAACACACTGCAGTCTCTGCTGGAAAAAATACACATAAGTCAATGTTCTCCAATGTAGAAAGCGAGGTACTACTCCAGATCCTCCAGCTATTTTATTAATTTATTTTACATTTGTTTACTGGGAAAGTCCGACTGGGCAGGGATCCCATTTTCAGCAGAGGCCCAAGGAGAAAAGCTCCACAAAGATTAGTACAGCAAATACAGTAAATACAATACGCATGTTAATAAAGTACAGTACAGAGTCAAACGTTAATAAAGTACAGTACAGAGTCAAACGTTAATAAAGTACAGTACAGAGTCAAAACATTAATAAAGTACAGTACAGAGTCAAACGTTAATAAAGTACAGTACAGAGTCAAAACGTTAATAAAGTACAGTACAGAGTCAAACGTTAATAAAGTACAGTACAGAGTCAAAACGTTAATAAAGTACAGTACAGAGTCAAACGTTAATAAAGTACAGTACAGAGTCAAAACGTTAATAAAGTACAGTACAGAGTCAAACGTTAATAAAGTACAGTACAGAGTCAAAACGTTAATAAAGTACAGTACAGAGTCAAACGTTAATAAAGTACAGTACAGAGTCAAAACGTTAATAAAGTACAGTACAGAGTCAAACGTTAATAAAGTGCAGTACAGAGTCAAACGTTAATAAAGTACAGTACAGAGTCAAAACGTTAATAAAGTACAGTACAGAGTCAAACGTTAATAAAGTGCAGTACAGAGTCAAACGTTAATAAAGTACAGTACAGAGTCAAACGTTAATAAAGTACAGTACAGAGTCAAAACGTTAATAAAGTACAGTACAGAGTCAAACGTTAATAAAGTACAGTACAGAGTCAAAACGTTAATAAAGTACAGTACAGAGTCAAACGTTAATAAAGTACAGTACAGAGTCAAACGTTAATAAAGTACAGTACAGAGTCAAACGTTAATAAAGTGCAGTACAGAGTCAAACGTTAATAAAGTACAGTACAGAGTCAAACGTTAATAAAGTACAGTACAGAGTCAAAACGTTAATAAAGTACAGTACAGAGTCAAACGTTAATAAAGTACAGTACAGAGTCAAAAGTTAATAAAGTACAGTACAGAGTCAAACGTTAATAAAGTACAGTTTCAAGGCCAAGAAAGGAGCAAAAAGCAAATATACTATAAGGAGCACAGTATGTTACAGTAAGCAATACAGTTGAAAGGACATTTTATTCAATCATTTGATTACATTCATCAGTGGTTAGTACAGTAAACACACATTGAGTATGAGTATAGAAAGGAGTTGTTGCAAGCTTTCATAGAAGGTTAAGGCATGATATGATCTAATTAAATGAAGCTACCCAGGGTCAGAACAATTACATAACCAAGAACTATGTAAATGGGACCGGAGGAGTTTTTTTAAATTATTTTTCTTTTCAGTGGTCCTAAACCAGTCTTCTCAGTAATATCTCCCTCTCTCTCCAACATCTCAAATCTTGACCTTGTCACATTCAGAGTAACCCCACACCAACTAAACAACCACAATTCCTCAAAATATAACACACCTATAATCAAATGCCTAAAAACTAGAATCCAAATAGCATCCAGAATCATACTTAGTGAAGATGTTCACCCAAACTCTGGCCTTACAAACAATAACAGCCCCCCCCCTGCTACCACACAAATAACATTCTAATCTCCCCAGGAAATCAACAGATTTCCTTATATTCAACATAATTATAAGGAGCATACTGAGCAAAATCCAAGAGCTACACACTACCCTGGCCCTCTACCCCTTGACATAGTCCTGCTCACAGAGACCTGGCTAAAACCACTAAACAATAATAATGACTTTGTTCCACCTGGATACAATGTTCTTAGACAAGACAGAATATCTAAAAGAGGCAGAGGCATTGCTCTCCTCTTCAAAACCAAACTGACCATTGAAATGTAAGTCAACAAACAACCCAAGTTCAATAATGCAGGAACTATGTCCACTAAGCTGAAAATCAACTCAAAAAAACATTTACATATAACTGATACCTTGATACCCCACAATAATAACATTCTAGACTGGACATCCCAAAAATTTCCCCAAGAAACAATCATACTAGTTGATGTTAATATCGACTGGTCCTCCTGTAATGCATCAGAAAAGGAGTCCATCCTAGACTGGATCCTTACTGCATCAGAAAAGGAGTCCATCCTAGACTGGATCCTTAATGCATTAGAAAAGGAGTCCATCCTAGACTGGATCCTTACTGCATCAGAAAAGGAGTCCATCCTAGACTGGATCCTTAATGCATCACAAAAGGAGTCCATCCTAGACTGGATCCTTACTGTATCAGAAAAGGAGTCCATCCTAGACTGGATCCTTACTGCATCAGAAAAGGAGTCCATCCTAGACTGGATCGTTACTAAGAGACCATCTCAATCCTACCTCTCATGCTTCCTCCCAGACACCCTCCGTGACCACCTCCCCACCTTTTTGATTAGACACCAAATAAATCCATTAAAATCCTCCACCCTCCAACAAATCTAGTACACAAAGAATTTCAAAACCCATGACTTTATATCTGCACTTAATCAATGCAACTGGAGACCACTGTCATCTCTCCCCTGGAAAGTGCCATAGACTACTTCAATAATATTTTCCTAAACATTCTAAATCATCTTACCCCTATCAGAACTGTCAAAACTAAATACAACTATACCCTTGGCTGACCAGATATACTAGTCTACTACTAAAACAAAGAGATAAAGTATGGGACTTGTGGCGTCAAAATAAAACTCAAACTAATAGACAGGCATACCAGGAACTAAGAAACAAAGGCAAAAAACAAATTAAGATAGACAAAAGTAACCACTATATAGGCATTCAAACCAAAGACAACCCACAACAATTCTGGGCTGTCATTAATACATTCCTACAACTAGGAAAGACCAGTACTCTACCCCCAAACATGACACCACCACCAATAATATTGCCACCCAATTCAACAAACACTTCCCAAACTCCATCCTAACCCTCACCAATAGTAGTTCTCCCACTTCACATCCAAACCACCAGACCAAAACCTCTTCTTCTCCTTACAGTTTGTCCCAACTTGCACAATATATAAATGCCTAAGTAAGCTTAAACCCGCAACTCTGGCTGCTGAAAAATTACCTGCAGAATATCTAAAGATCGCAGCCAAAGTCTTCTCTTACCCAGTCACCAGACTCATTAATCGATTTTTATCAGAACAATGCATTCTTTCTCTGTGGAAAATTTCACATACAATGCCACTCCACAAAGAAGGTAACTCTGTGGAACTATCTAATTACCATCCAACTGCTATTCTATCCCCCCTTATCTAAAATTCATGAAAAAATGTATACAGTCCCAAATAATGCAGTATTTCCTCACTAATGAACTGCTAACCAACACCCAAAATGGATTCCATCCCAATCACAGTACTACCACAGCCCTTATTAGCTCTACCAACACAGTAAACCAACATCAAAACAATAGTAACCTAGTATCCACGGTATTCCTAGATCTCTCCAAGGCCTTCGATACTGTCTCCCATCCCAAACTCCTCTCTGCTCTCTCTGATCTTAATCTCAGCCACTCCACACTAGCGTGGTTCCAAGACTATCTAACCAACTGCCAAAATGGAAAACTCCTTATCACCCCTCCTACTTGTCACCTTTGGGGTCCCCCAGGATCCATTCTTGGACCTCTTCTTTTCAACATATTCAACAACCAACTCTTCAAAGCTACCCAGCATGCTACTCTAGTCCAGTACGCCGATGACTCCACTCTAATCTTCTCTGCCCCATCACTCCCTCAACTCCAGGAATTGACACGAGTCCTTTACCTCTGTTGAAACCTGGTTAGCCAACTCTCAACTAATAGTTAACCTCAATAAAACACAGCTAATGATATTCTATCCCACTAGAGCCTTAGACCCCATACCAACATTCACAATATTCTCAGCCAATAACACCCCTATCACGCCTGTTCAGCACATCAAACTTCTAGGGGTTATCATAGATGACAACATGAAATTTGATATGCACATTGCACAAATAATAAAGAAAGTCCATAAAAAACTCAGAACCCTATATAGATGCTAAACGTACCTCACTGATGACAGTAAAACCACCATTGCAAGAACCCACTTACTATAGACACTCCTCTATGCCTCCCCGATACTCATCAACCTAAACAAAGCAGACTTTAACAAACTAAACACCTGCTACAATAAAATAGTTAGGTTTGATGACTCACCCTTCAGGACATGTCACTGCATAGCAATCAAACAACTATCCTGTCTAGAATTACCCAACCTGCTCACATATAACCAGCTTACAATAGCCTACTAAATTCTATATTATCCTGAGAGAGTTGCTGCTCTTCAAGGTCTACTTAATATCTACTCTAACAAACGCCTATTAAGATCCACCAGTAAAGACCTGGCTGAGATAACCAAAAGCAACAACAAAACGTTATATGGCAGATGGTTCTTTGGGCTGAATGGAATTGACTGGCCCTAATGGGACTG
Organism: Protopterus annectens; assembly: GCF_019279795.1. Classification (NCBI taxonomy): domain Eukaryota; kingdom Metazoa; phylum Chordata; order Ceratodontiformes; family Protopteridae; genus Protopterus; species Protopterus annectens. Next base: position 1,108,318,715 of record NC_056726.1, read on the forward strand.
TGCCTGGTGGTTATTATTCTTGTTGGTGGCCAGGAATGTGGCTATGAAATAGTGTGCCACAGGGCCACTGACATTACACATGCTGTTGAGCAAAGAGCTGTCCGCTTGGCACAGGAAGGTAGGTTACTGGTCATTCTGCTATCTGTTGAGCCATTCTTCATGGAGATGATTGGCCCAACAAGACTATCGACCAAAAATGCCCCAGTTATAACGGCTTTGTTGTGTAAGATCACTTATCCGACTTATTAAAGCTGATTTATGGTACATGTTAACACCAGTGACTTTCCCTGCATGGCCATCTGTACAAGGTATGCAATTGGCATAAATTTTTTAAGCTGTTCCACAACTACCTTCACAGGTGTTAGACACCATGGATTTGGATGTCCTACATCATCCTCTGACAGTGTAGTTTTACATCTGTTGTGGAGGTGTTTACACCCAGGAGAAGATGTCCTTGTGCTTGCAACAGTCACACCAGTAAAATGTCTCATGTCAGACATTACTCATGGTCACACAACATAACAAGATGTAGTGAGGGGTAACTAGTGCAACTCCTAGTAGAACCAGCTCTCATGCAGGGGTGCATCTGTGTTTATGGAATAGTCAAGCCTCCACCATGCATGCCCAGGACCTGTTCAGTACATTGAGCTACACTGCTGCAACTACTGCTGATGCAATGACACCAACAGACCTGCATTCACATCACTACAACCCACAGTACATGATGCACGCATAGACACGCCCACACATTCTTGTCTGGGTGTCCAAGGTATATCAGGCATCACCAACAAGATGTCTTGTGAAAGGTACCCCTCAGACAACACTGGTACATTTCACAGATGTGCCATATGTGGGAGTCCTGATAACTACCTGGGCAGCCTGCAGACACATTTTAGATGATACCGTCAGCATTCACAACCACCTGGCAATTGATGGAGTGATACACTTTGCAGTTCACATAACAGGTGGGCCTTTTATAATGCTTGTACTTTCTATAGTTGCCAGTACCACAGGGAAATGGGCTATAGTAGAATTCCTGCATGATCTCCCCACTCTACTCTGTGAAGCCAGAAATATTCCCCTGCATGCTAAAACATTATGGACAGTTTTTATTGTGTAACCAGTTTTATACAGCCTTAAAGTCCTCATGAGTTTTTTTGCTCAGCAAGCATGCGGTCATGTCAACACAATATTATTGTTATACATAATATAGGTTACTTGTTTTGGATTGCAGGAAAAGTTATTAATAAAAAGCGAGATTAGAAGAAAACTGAGGATAGACCATTGATGGAATCAATTGCCAGTGTTCCCAATTTGGCTGTTTTTATTTGCTCCAACCACTCTGAATGTACAGTTGTCCAGATAATTTTGCAACCATTGTACAATTTCAGAAGGGAAAATAATTTCAGTGAGTTTGTGCAGTAGGTCTATATGCTCTATTGTTTCAAAAAACAAATTATGTTCTAGGAAGAAAGCACCAGTAAGTTTGCCTTGCTCAGAGCTGGTCAGAATTTGACCTTTTAGTGAAGAAACAGCTGCTAGTGTACTGATATTTGCACACAAGCCATCATGACCGTTAGTCTGGATATCACTTTTTACATCTATTTGGTATCTGGTCATAAACAATTTTCACCAGAATTTTGACAATGGAGCAGAGATTGGTAAAGGTGCAAAAGTTACAAGCTGTGGTAGGGGTGGGCAAATGGAATTAACAGGACATGCTTGAACCTAAGTGGAAAGATTTTGGTTGGAATGAAAAACCGACAATATCAGCTGACAGCATTTGTTAAGGACAAGGCTGGCTACTTTAAAAATTTTGAGATGTATCACGTGAAAGTCAGGATTATCCCTTATCCAAATGTTCAGGTAGTTTTTCAGCCTATAATTTGTTTATATTTTTGAAATAGAATGGGGGATGGTTGAGAATCTTATGAAGATAATGCCAACAAAACAAACTTCAAGATTTTTTCAGCCAACAGTACTGAAACTGAATGGGCTCAGCATACCAAACTACTAGGTGTCACAACTGACAGTAATCTCAGGTTTGACCTACACATACAAAACAGTATCGACAAAATCACCAAAAATTAGGCATGCTATATACAGGAATAAAAACACTCACAGCAGCTACCAAAATTACCCTGGCCAAAACCTACCTATTTAGTTCTCTGTTATAGGGGGCACCGACATCATCATCATCTTTTGACTTTTCCCGTTAGGGGTCATCACAGCGGATCATCTCTTTCCATTTCTTCCTATCCTCTGCATCTTGCTCTGTCACACCAACCGCCTGCATGTCCTCTCTCACCACGTCCATAAACCTTATCTTAGGCCTTCCTCTTTTCCTCTTACCTGGCAGCTCAATCCTTAGCATCTTTTTCCCAATATACCCATCATCCCTCCTCACACATGTCCAAACCAAAGCAATCTCATCTCTCTTGCTTTGTCTCTAAACTGTCCAACATGAGCTGACCCTCTAATATACTGATTCCTAATCCTATCCATCCTAGTCACACCGACTGTAAATCTTAACATCTTTAACTCTGCCACATCCAGCTCTGACTCTTGCCTTTTTGTCAATGCCACCTTCTCCAACCCATATAACATAGCTGGTCTCACTACCCTCTTGTAGACCTTCCCTTTCACTCTTACTGGTACCCGTCTGTCACAAATCACTCCTGGCACTCTTCTCCACCCATTCCACCCTGCCTGCACTCTCTTCTTCACCTCTCTTCCACACTCACCATTACTCTGAACTGTTGATCCCAAGTACTTAAACTCGTCCACCTTTACCAACTCTACTCCCTGCATCCTCACCATTCCTCTACCCTCCCTCTCATTTACACACATATATTCTGTCTTAGCCCTGCTGACCTTCATTCCTCTGCTCTCTAGAGCATATCTCCACCTCTCCAGAGTCTCCTCAACCTGATTCCTACTCTCACTACAGATCACAATGTCATCTGCAAACATCATAGTCCACGGGGCCTCCTGTCTGATCTCATCTGTCAACCTGTCCATCACCACTGCAAATAAGAAAGGACTCAGATCCTTGATGTAATCCCACCTCCACCTCAGATGGATCTGTCACTCCCACTGCAGTCCTCACCACTGTCACACTACCTTTGTACATATCCTGTACCACTCTCACATACTTCTCTGCCACTCCTGACTTCCTCATACAATACCACAACTCTTCTCTAGGCACCCTGTCATATGCTTTCTCCAAGTCTACAAAGACACAATGCAACTCCTTCTGACCTTCTCTGTATTTCTCCAATAACACTCTCAGAGCAAACATTGCATCTGTAGTGCTCTTTCCTGGCATGAAACCATACTGCTGATCACTAATCATCACCTCCCTTCTTAACCTAGCTTCTACTACTCTCTCCCATAACTTCAAGCTGTGACTGATCAATTTTATCCCTCTGTAGTTACTGCAGCTCTGCACATCACCCTTATTCTTAAATATAGGAACCAAAACACTTTTTCTCCACTCCTCAGGCATACTCTGTCTTTCCAAAATTTCATTAAACAATCTAGTTAAAAATTCCACTGCCATTTCTCCTAAGCACCTCCATGCTTCCACAGGTATGTCATCTGGGCCAACAGCCTTTCCATTCTTCATCCTCTTCATAGCTGTCCTTACGTCCTCCTTGCTAATCTGTTTCACTTCCTGATTCACTATCCCCACATCATCCAACCTTCTCTCTCTCTCATTCTCTTCATTCATCTGCCCCTCAAAGTACTCTTTCCATCTACTCAACACACTCTCCTCTCTTGTGAGTACCTTTCCCTCACTGTCCTTTATCACCCTTACTTGCTGCACATCTTTCCCAGCTCTGTCCCTCTGTCTAGCCAGTCGGTACAGGTCCTTTTCTCCCTCTTTAGTGTCCAATCTCTCATACAACTCTCCATACGCCGTATCCTTAGCTTTCGCCACCTCTCTCGTTGCCATGTGCCTCATCTCCTTATACCTAAGCCTTTACTCCTGCTCTGTGGCAAAACTATGGAAGTCCCTTCCATTAACCATGAAAACTGCTACTAACATGCCCTCCTTCAAATCCTCTATAAAAGAATGTGCCAACAAAACTTGGATTTGCCCTGTATGAGCCCAGGCTGAGATACCCTTATACCCTTTTCTAGCTCTACTCTCTCTATTGCCACTACTAACTTACCCTACCCTCCCTTACTCTACACATTTTCCCCTGAGGTTACACTTACACCTTTTCCACATCTATTCTGGATGGTGCAGTGGTGAGTGGTTGTATTGTCACCTCACAGCAAGAGGTTCTCCTGTTTGATTCTTGGCTGGGGTGCCTTCTGTGAAGAGTCTGCATGCCCTACCTGTGTTTGTGTGGGTTTCCTCCCATGTTACAAAGACAGACATCTGGAGTGTTTCTCCCAGGGCCTCAGCTGAAAATTGCCTTGGTTCCAAGTCGGACTTTCCCAGTAAAAAATTATAAATAAATATTCCTACTATGACACCCTGCCCTTCTCTACTTGTACTATCCTGTGCCTTCACCAGTATAATTGTTACCATATTTTATGACCTCTAGAATATTAATAATTATTGTGATAATTATCTCTTATGTAAATAATGTGGCATCTTCCTATTATCAGGCTTTCCATATAATTTATGCATGAGTACTATGACTTTATTATGTCTGTTAACCTCTCATTCTGACAAACTAATGTGTTTTTTTGATATTTGTGCTTGAATGGTATGACTTTATTATGTCTGTCTAGTTTTTCACTCTGTTAACCATATGTAAGTCGAGCTCTTCTCCCCTGGTCTCAGGTGAAAATGGGAACCTCATGACCCAGTCAGACTTTCCTGGTAAACAACTGCCAAATAAAAATAAATAAATAAATAAACAAATGAATAAATAAGATGTGACTTTGGTCGTAAAAAGTGGGGCTTGGAGTTTGTCTCTGATATTTGTTTAAGTTGTGTCATCAGTTCTTCAGACATAATGTTACTTGCTCAAGTTTTTCGGACTATCTTTGATGTGTTAATGTTCTTAACAGCCTTCCAAAACTGTTTTGTTTGACCTAGTTAAGTATTCATAGACTATGGGAATGCCCAGCTTTTGCAGAGCTTGTTTTAATGCTTATATCATTTTAACTGCTGATATATGTTGTATTTAGGTTCCTTTGAGTGGTCCATTTTCCATTATACCCAGGCCTTGTCTCTACTTTTTATTAGTTGCTTAAGACTGGGGTAATCACAGGAGCGTGATATCCTTAACTCTTATTCTTTTCCTTGGATATCATTTGTACTGGTTTGGATATCATTTGTACTGGTTTGGATATCATTTGTACTGGTTTGGATATCATTTGTACTGGTCTGGGCATTTTACAGAAAATGATAAGGGCAGAAATGGGGTCATTACATTGACAAAATTAATCCCTGTCTAGGTAACCCAACTCAGTAGAAGGTAAATATTTGGGTCAATCAAGGATGGATCTGATTATTTTTAAATCAGGCTTAGTTTTTATGGAATTCGAATGATCAAGAAGACAGAAGGGTGCATTGGTCATGAGTGGAGTTTGGAAGGACTCACAGTTGTTTCTGTTTGTCTGGGATGTTGTTTATAACAACATCCATCAGACTGACATTTTTTTGAATTTTGAGCTGGGTCAGGTGCCCTCAAATATATGATGGGCCTGATTCTGAAAGGAGGTGGCTCTGTATAACCGGTTTCTTAAATGGCCTTTCCCATTTAATTTTAGATCATCTATTAAGATACATTAATGATGTCTGTTGATGTCTAGAATGGCATTTAAAGTTTCTGAAAAGGAAACTGAAGATGATGAAGGAATATATGAATTTAGTACGCTTTCTGTGAGTAATTTGTAGTATTAACCAATAATGCAGTGGATGGCTGTCACAATATAGAACCTACTATATTTTTTTTCAGAGGTATGGCTTTGAGTCAACTTTGCTCTCTCTTTACATTCATTTTATAATGTTCTATTATCGACTCTGCCTGTACGGTCTATTGTGGTTACTGTTTGTGTTTTTACTGATGTACTAGAGTAAGAAAAAGAATGAAAGGAAGGAAGTAAAACCATTGTTGAAAGGTGGGCCTCTAAAGTCCCTGTTCATCACGTATTGGATCTGGAGGCAGATTATTGTAATATGAGTTAAGGATTTTTGTTGTTCCGCATTTTAATACTAAGGATGTTTATTTATTATTTACTTTCCAGCATTGTGAGTACTGAATTTTTGAGATTATGATTTCTGTAGTCTGGACTTTGAGAATGTATTACTTTGACTGCCTTTGCACTGGCTTCAATATGTTACTGACTTTTTTGAACACATTTTACATTGGTCAGTTTTAGTAGTGTGACAAGTGCTATTGAATTTTGACCAACAAGAATTTATGAAGTTCATTAATACAGAATTTTTCTACCAGTTTCATTTTCAGTTTGGGACATTGTTTGATATTTTAATGATGGCTGTATAGCAATGGGTACCTCCTTATTAGAGTCACCACTGCTATCTAATGTAGCAGTATTACATTACTAGCCACAGTTTTTAATACTGTCGCTGCTTTGTGTAACTGTTTTTTTAGCTTAGCAGGAATTATTTTTTCGGTTTGCTAATCATTATATGTTTTATAATTATTATCTGGGTGATATTTATTATTTTATGTTGTCTGAATAAGTAGTTTGATGTAAAGGACTGAGGAAATGACAACTAAAATAAAGATGAACTTAAACCATGTTTGCTAGTGTAAATTAAGGTTATGGACAGATTTATAGTTTTTTTACTAAATATACAGTCCAGGAGACCATTAAAAAGTCTAGGCCAATTTTTGATTGTCCTAAAGCACTGCCTGATTAAGTGAGTTGCTCAGGATCACACAGTAACCAAAAGACTGCAGAGGAAATCAAATTCTGTACCCCTGGAAGGAGGGTATTTACAAATTATATACCACTGGAAGGAGGTTATTTACAAATTCTATACCACTGGAAGGAGGGTATTTACAAATTCTATACCACTGGAAGGAGGGTATTTACAAATTCTATACCACTGGAAGGAGGTTATTTACAAATTCTATACCACTGGAAGGAGGTGATTTACAAATTCTATACCACTGGAAGGAGGTTATTTACAAATTATATACCACTGGAAGGAGGTTATTTGCAAATTCTATACCACTGGAAGGAGGTTATTTACAAATTATATACCACTGGAAGGAGGTTATTTACAAATTCTATACCACTGGAAGGAGGGTATTTACAAATTATATACCACTGGAAGGAGGTTATTTACAAATTCTATACCACTGGAAGGAGGGTATTTACAAATTCTATACCACTGGAAGGAGGTTATTTACAAATTCTATACCACTGGAAGGAGGGTATTTACAAATTCTATACCACTGGAAGGAGGTTATTTACAAATTCTATACCACTGGAAGGAGGTTATTTACAAATTATATACCACTGGAAGGAGGTTATTTACAAATTCTATACAACTGGAAGGAGGGTATTTACAAATTATATACCACTGGATGGAGGTTATTTACAAATTCTATACCACTGGAAGGAGGGTATTTACAAATTCTATACCACTGGAAGGAGGTTATTTACAAATTCAATACCACTGGAAGGAGGGTATTTACAAATTCTATACCACTGGAAGGAGGTTATTTACAAATTATAGCAACTGACAAGAAGAAGACAACTCTCCTATCTGTGTTCATCTTATCTTCAAACACTGTGCACTTAGAACTGGCTAGGACTAATTGATAATTCTTATAGCTTTTTGATTGTAAGCAACAGGCTAGACCTCGAACTGTGTCCATTTGCTGTTTATGCCACCAATGTTCATGTGATCAGTGGAAAGGTTTTATGTGGTGAAGGGTATTAATTGATGACATTCACTGGCCCAGGCTTAGCCCGAATATCATCGGAAAAAAAAATCTGAAACAAGGCTGTTCTGACTGATTTTTTTTGTGATACTTTTACCAACAGAGGCAAACCATGAGTTCTTAGAAGTCTTAAGGTTACTATCCAAGTTATCCTGTATATTGGGGTACCTAGATGTATAAAGCTGATCCACCAGCTGAACATCATGTGTAGGAATACAGGGGCAGGAGTAATACTTATGCATATCATTAGAATATAGGAGTGAGAACTGTATCATTAGAGTATAGGAGTGAGAACTGTGAGTATCATTAGAGTGTAGGAGTGAGAACTGTGAGTATCATTAGAGTATAGGAGTGAGAACTGTGAGTATCATTAGAGTGTAGGAGTAAGAACTGTGAGTATCATTAGAGTGTAGGAGTGAGAACTGTGAGTATCATTAGAGTATAGGAGTGAGAACTGTGAGTATCATTAGAGTGTAGGAGTGAGAATTGTGAGTATCATTAGAGTATAGGAGTGAGAACTGTGAGTATCATTAGAGTGTAGGAGTGAGAATTGTGAGTATCATTAGAGTGTAGGAGTAAGAACTGTGAGTATCATTAGAGTGTAGGAGTGAGAACTGTGAGTATCATTAGAGTATAGGAGTGAGAACTGTGAGTATCATTAGAGTGTAGGAGTGAGAATTGTGAGTATCATTAGAGTATAGGAGTGAGAGCTGTGAGTATCATTAGAGTGTAGGAGTGAGAACTGTGAGTATCATTAGAGTGTAGGAGTGAGAGCTGTGAGTATCATTAGAGTAGAGAAGTAAGAATTATTCATATCATTAGAAAAGTAGAAGTAAACATTGCAGGTAGGCTAGAAAAGGGTTGAAATGAGATGCATCAGTGTTATTAGGGATATCACTTTGATGGGTTTATACATACCATAACTGACAGCAAAGCTACAAAGAAAAGTGTTAGATCAGGGATTTCCATTTTAAGTAGTTATTAGACGTTAGACAGGCTAAAGGGTAAATGCATATTTTTTTTATTAAAAGCAGAAAGAAGAAATGACCTTGCATGAAATAACATGCTCCAAGAGAAGGCTGTAGACTTTTCTTTTTCTATTATCTTCTCAAGGGAAGAATCAAGAAAATGTTAGATAATGAAATGGTCAGATGCCTGCAAGGCTGCAAAACAAGACAAGGCCTGAGACCAAGGTTAGGGTTGTGGATGTAGTCTATAGAATCACTGAGCTGATATGATGTGATAGATGGTGCTCAGGAAGGCAAGTCAGTCAAATCTGATGCAAGACTTGTTCAGATGAAGTTATTGTCGTGCTTTTATTATATTCCTGTTTCCAGTTATGCTGATTTGAATATGCTGCTATGACATTTATACTTGCTTATATTACTATATGTTACTGACTACAATAAAATATTTTGAAGCAATCAAGAACTCTGATTTTTTGCAATGGCACCCAAACAGGCCTGCTGTCTGGGGAGAGATATATAATTCTTGTAATTGGGCACAATGCAAATTTGTCACTCCAGTCCCTGGAGTAAGGTTGTATATGTACAAAATTGAACAAGGGACACTTTTGCCTTACATGCCAAAAGTATTGGCTAAGCAGCTAATCAAGTACAAACATCAGCTACTAGGTCATGTATGTTTTCAGAAAATCTGGCCTATCATAAGTTTTAAAATTCTCAGCTTAAAAAAACTATGTAAAAAAATTGGGTCTCTATTAGAAGACTGAAAGATCAAAATTGCAAATGCTCTAAAGAGTGAAAATGTCGGACCTTGAACTCCTTATTTTGGGGGGCTGTGCCCCCCACCCCCTGCTAAATATATATTCCAACTCCAAGATTGCACTCAGTGAGGAAATAGCAAATACATATTTTGATCTTCACTGTACTGCGATCTCACAAAAAGAACTTCAAGGTCCAGCTTTTTCATTCTTTAGAGCATTTGAGATTTTGCTCTTTCGGTCTTCTAATATAGACCCCAAAAAATTGGGCGGTGCAGTGGTGCAGCAGTAGCATTGTTGCCTTACAGCAAGAGATTCTCCCGTTCAGTTCTCGGCTAGACTGCCTTCTGTCAGCTGTCCTCCTTGTGTTCATGTGGGTTTCCTCCCATTTTACAAAGACATGCATCTAGAGAATTTTTCCCTGGGCCTTCGCTGAAAATTGGCTTTGTTCCAAGTCGGACTTTCCCAGTTAACAAATGTTAAAGAAAAATAAATAAATTCAGGAGGAGTGTATAATATGAATGCAGACTAACCCTACATTAAAAAATTCTCAGCTGCAGAGAGTGCCAGTTTCATAGGGAGCATGGTACAGTATATACAGACAGATTTTGCAGGACCTCTTCCTCCAGCAAAAGGGGGTTACCGATATTTCTTGGTAGTGGTAGACACTTTTACCAAGTTGGTGGAAGCTATTCCCACTAAGGACATGACAGGAAAAACTACAGCATCTGCATTATGGAATAACATTTTTTCCTACTGGGGATGGCCCCAGGTCATTGAGTCTGACAGTGGTACTCAGTTCACAAGTCAGGCTACAAAAGAAGTGTGTAACCTGTTAGGGATACAGCAGAGATTCCATGTCCCATATCACTTCCAGTCTAACAGAATAGTGGAAAGAATGAATAGGGCCATTAAGGGGAGATTTACTAAAGCTTGTATGGAGAAGGGACTTAACTGGGTCATACATCTGCCAGCTATTTTGCTGGAAATAAGAACACCACCTAATGCCAAGTCAGGAATGTCACCTTTTGAGTTAATGACAGGAAGAAGAATGCCAGTAAGTTTTCCTTTTGACATATCTAGGTTCACAGCCTTCTTATTGTACAGTGACACAACACCAGGTTTGGTTACAATCTTTGCAGGAATCTATCAACAACATGAGTCTATTTCATGCAGGCAGGATGTACAAAATGTTAGGAGATCTAGCTGACATTGTTCAGTTGAAACAGAGCCAACGGGTCATGTTATAGCGATTTGTGTCCAGATGCTGTTTTGCTTCAAATTGTGAAGGACCATACACTACAGTCAAACAGGTAGGGCCTCTGGTGTATCAGATCAAGCCGACAGATAAGAACACAGAGACAGGAAATGTAAAATTGTACACATTGATCAATTAAAGCTGTTAAGAGTGTAGATGCAAATCCAAGAAAATGCTACTGCTTTTTGTACTCTATAGGTCGTGATACAGAACTTATTGCCTGTTTTGGATTTTTTTTTAAATATAGTGTTTTAAAACGGGCATCTGTCAACAGCAGTCATCCAGCCTTGCACAAGAGATGGGTGAGGGGAGGATTGGAAGGCCTAATTGTACAAGGGACACAGCAAAGGACACTGGAAGTGTAGGGAGGCCTTTCCAATACCTCAGCATTGACTTGGGATGATGAAGTGTAGGACTTACCTTGTTATTGTTGCTTGGCTTGACTGTGCACTTTGCAAGGTCTGGGATGCGTCATTTGTCTTGTGCCACTGGATTACAAGCAGAGGAACTACACGTGAAGATGACAAATGACTGTGAAACAGTTTATGTGCCAGAGAATAAAACTTTTACAGCTTATTTTTTTATGTTTCTTTGGATATAGTAAAGTATCAGTGGTATAGAGATAACAATACGTTATTTGCATGGAACGTTGTAAATGCTACAAACTTTTTAGTAGAGAATCAGCTTGCCAATAGAATGTATATTGATTTGTCTGAAACCTCTGAAAACATATTTTCTTTAGGGCTGACACCAGTGTATAAGGCAGATGCAGGTTTGTATTCATGCAAGGTAGTGACATTACAATATCAAGTTTTACAGGCTGAGTTTTGGGTTCAGGTTATATCTCCAGAACATCAATTGGCAAAGAGGGAAGTGCTAAAATGGGAAGACTGTTGTCCACCTTATAATGCATTTACTAAGCTTCAGTTTACCTATGGAATACCAAACACAAAAATGGTCCAGCACCAAGGAGGATTAGAAGAACACACAATTCTTTATTGTAGCAACTCCAAAGATAGTAGTATGCTACAATACAGAATTGTAGGTTCTTTCGCTTTATCCCAATGTTGGATTTGGGTGCATGTGCCAATGGCAGGGAAAGGTATTCCTCTAGTACCAGTTTCAGTTCATCTTCATGAAATAGCCATTATGTCAGACAGGCTATATAATAAAAAAGGGAATGAACTGAACGGTACATTATTCGAGGAAATCAGTGCTAGCAATACCCAATATGTAACTCTATGCTCAACAGGAAAAGGGTTCATTTCCTATAAGAAAGAGGAATCATGGTACAATGAGGTACCACCTCCTAACGTAGAAAACATAAGCAATAGTCAGTGCAATTTTACTATTACAACATTTAAAGATGGGGAAGGAAAATATGCAGGATTAACAGTTCATACTTTGTCCAATTTGACTAAAGATCCACAGAAACAACTTGAAACTGTATATGACATTTTTTCAAGCTGCTTCTGGAACAGCAGGTTTGGCATTCTAACTATGCACTAAGGCACATGTATTATGTGTGTGGGAACAGCGCCTATACATGGCTACTACCAAATTGGTATGTCTCATGTTATGTAAGATATGTAATACCAGCCCTAAGACATTTTAAAGAACTACCTGGTTCAATAAGTTTCAGAAACCACAAAGTCAAAAGAGACCTGGAAACTGACTTTCAGGATAAGGTGCAGCTTTTAGATACATCACATATACATCAGAATTTGAATTTAAACTCTGAAAGCTATGGATCTAGGTGATGGGATAATAACTGGAGCAGGTATATTTCCTGAATATGGAGCTTTTAAAGCCATTTGAAAACTGTGCAAGTTAGCGAAG
>NC_056726.1:1108336420-1108346420 GCF_019279795.1 Protopterus annectens
TGCTAGAATAGCTTAGAAACTTGCTAGGATATTTTTTTTTACAATGGTGTGTATTTTATGAAGGATATGAAGTCTGTAACTGAAATGTATGCCATTATTTAATTACTCCAATCTTGAATGATTTGCCAGAAAACCACACATTTTATAAGAAACAAACCAAAAAATTATGACTAAAAAGATATGAACATTGTGCAAAAAATGTGGACAGTTGAGAGGTATGGATATATTATATATCTGGTGAGTTTTGACCTTATGTTACAACTGTTGTGCTCATGAATGAATTAAAACAGGTGTTTACTGGATAATGGCATTTCTGCTAAGGATTTACAGAGCTCCAACAGGTCAGCCTTGCAAAAAATTATTGTTTAAGAATGTATCTCACACCATTTCTGAGATATGCCGCAACATTTTGTAGGGATGGATTTCTAAAACTAGATTTCTCCAAATTTTACAGAACCGAGACATATCACAAATAAAAGAAACAATTATCACTCCTTGATAAATACAGCAGTAGCTGAACTGCATCCTGCATGATTTTACAAACTTGTTAGCTAACTTTATGAGCCCTATACTTCATAGGTTCATAGATTAGTACTAGGCTAACTGCCCTTGCAAGACATTTTTAAGCCTAGTCAATTATCCCTTGTGAGACTCAAACTCTGCACCTTATGTTTGTAAGTTAAACACCTTAACCATTAGGCCACCCTCTCAACTGCTGTCCATTTTTGATATTTATAAGCATGTTTAACTTACTTGTAATTAGTGGAGTAGCATATTTGTCTATTTTGAAGGATCCATTTGAATGACTTCAACATTCATGTGATGGGAAGTGATCAGACCGAGGTTAGTTATTTTGTAAGTGAGCTGGTGTACAAAGACTGTCTCTAGCACCTAGGCCTTAAAGCACATTATTATTTGTATTATACAACATCTTTTTCTAGGATAAACTAGATTGCAAACATTGTTAAAATTTAAACAATATAATTCTTATTAATGGGACCAACAAAATTATTTTGTATTAGAGATATAAATGTAAAATGAAAAAAATGACAATATATTCAACTTGAGAAATTAGGGTATATCTATTGTTACAGAACTGGTGGGGATAAATGTGAAGTTTCAAGACAGACAATATCACTTGATATATAGTTAACATTTGTAAACCAGGAAAGTCCAACTTGGATCAAAGCCAATTTTCAGCAGAGGCCTGAGGAGAAACACTCCAGATGCATGTCTTTGAAAGTGGGAGGAAACCAGAGCACCCAGAAGGAACCCACAAGAATGCAGGGAGGACATGCAGACTCCACAAAGAAGACACCCCAGCCAAGAATTAAACCAGAGAACCTCTTGCTCTGATGCTACCGCTGGACCGCTTACATTGTCATCAAGAAAAAGTCATCATGCTTTGGTTCACTTTCTGCACAAAAGTAGAAAATCTCAGAGTAAGTGTTCTTTGCTCGTTAAGTCCCAGCAGGTAAGGACGAGTCCCTTTTGGGAGTTGTTTTATGCTATGAGTGGGAAATGTTTCAGATGCAGTAACTTTAATGTTAGGTACTTGAAAGCAAATTATTTCTGTCTGAGGTGGGCAGCAACTGTGTTATTTGCATGGTTAAAGAGCGATGGTCTTAAAAGCTGAATAAAAAAAGCAAATCTATACACTGAACTACAAAGGTATTGCCTTTAAAAAGAAATGTGTGAGTGGAAGAAGGTATTCACATCTTGCTATAGCAATAGTGACACAATTGCTTTTTGAACTTTTGGTATTAAATGCTTAAGGAGTTTTTATGCATAGTTTAATGTAAAGGGATAATCAAAGTTTAGTCCTTAACACTGATAGCTGTATCTACTTGAGTTATTTTTATGCCTGCTGCTTCTTTACTAAGCAGGAGATCTTGATACATCTGTTTATGGGACAAAAAACAATTGTAGTTCAGACATGAATGAATAACAAATAAATTATTTCATAAGATGCCAGGTTAGAAAAACACAGACACACACACACAGACCCATGCATGCACACACACACACACACACACACACACACACACACACACACACACACACACACACACACACACACACACACACACACACACACACACACATTAAATCCCTCTTGGTATCACCTTTGAATTTGTGGAATAATTTTGGCCCATTCCAAAAGGTTAGTTCATTTTCTGAGAGGGCAATTTGTAGTCCTGGCAAAGTATTTCATTTATGAAGAGCGATAAAAGAATGAGATTTAAGACCGGCGCTTGTGTGCCCCCTCCCGTTAACGATTTGTTTAGTCTCATCCTACCATTGAAAGTGTAGCCCTTTAAATACACATAAAAACATTTCCAGGCTGTTTCCCAAATTTACATCTAACTGCTCTGTCTGTGCCTGTGACTCAGCAGGTAGCAGGTTCACATTTGGCTCTAGAAAGACAGACAGCTGTGTGTTCTATTCCCATCCCAGATGATTAATTAGGTTATTTTTAACATTACTGCTACAGTAATGCAGAGTTAGGGGATGCTGCACTCCTAAACATCCAGTCCTTCAGATGAGATGTTAAATCAAGGCCCCATCTGCCTGAGCTGGTGGTAGCTTACACTAAAGTGAAAGACCCCATGACAAGTTATCGGAAAGAATGGAGGAATTTCCCCAGTGCCCTGGCCAAATTTTTTTCAGTCAGTACAAATACCACTAATTAACTTGGTCAACAAATAATAAATTATTTAATACGTTCTTTTAACTTAGAAAGATTATCTTTTGGTCAACCATTTCTAGGGTGCTTCTAAGATAAACAGATGGCAATATGGCAAGAAGGGCTTTTCCCTTACGTGCAAACTAATATTAACACTGTAAAGTCTTTATGCTACAGCCATGGACAAGAACATCAGAAATAGAGGAATAACTGACTAGTTGCTCATGCACAACTTTCTCCAGTATTTTTTTTTGCAATCAGCCTGAGATTTCATATAGGTCTATAGTCATTTACTTCACTGGACAAAGTGAGAGTAAAACTGTGAATGTTCACTCAAGTTTTAGGACAGAAGTGCCTGTGTCTAATGTAAGTGAAAGACTAATAATATGGACTGGAATTCTAATAACTACAGAAGCTACTGCTTTTACAAAAGACATCTTCATTTCACCTGCAGGAAGTTTCTTTTTAATCTGCAGCTACTTTTATCGATCGTGTGACACTTTTATGGAAGCTGCTCTATAGCAGAATGCATTTCTTACCCAAGTCTTCAACTTTTTAGACTGAGGTGCATGTTTAGTATCTAATGCTGTAGGTACTGTAGGAGAAATTATGTCTGCAATGTAGTTATTGAAATGAATCCTCCATCTAATATCTCTGGAGTTACCGGATGTAATATATGAAGTTTTAGATGGAGCTGCATAAGCTGAAGTTGCAATATCTTTAACTTTATTCCATAAATCTGTTTGGTGATCTGCTACAACTTTTCTTCATAAGTATTCTGATTTTGCACCATTTGTCATTGGTCTGTAGTAATTTCTTTACTTAAAAATTAAATTAAAAGGTTAGGCTCATTTGATTTCTTCAACCTTGTTACACGTATCATACTTTTTCAATTTTAATTTTGAAGCCATTGCTATGGGGGCTACCATTGATAAAAACAAGACAGACATTTGTATCACTGTATGGACCTTGTGTTAAGATCTAATTTTGTATTTTTTGAAGGTTAATATTTTAAGCAGTTGAAAGAGGTTGCCATGGGAGCTGTGTTTGCAAATCTGGTTTTATGGTCCTGGGAGAGCAGATTTGTGTTTAAATCCCCTTTCTTGCCCGAAATCCAGTTGTAACTTAGGACAATATTTTTATTTTGTAGAAAGGGGATGTCAAAGAATTGGAAGCCTTTATAGCCTATATTGATTGCACCACTAACTTTTTGGAGCATAGACACCGACTTAATTTGGCTTCCATATCTTTCCTTGATGTTTTAGTCATTAAAAATACTGATAGCAGTAACTCTGAATCAACCATTTTTAGGAAGGAGACTTACTGCAATAACTTTCTCTATTATGATAGTCAACATCCATTTTGGCAGAAGAAAAATCTTGTGAGGGGGCAGTTGATTAAGCTGAGCAGGCTTATTTCTGGTAACCAAGTTTTTGACAGTGAGAACATAATTCTATGTGACATTTGACCCTATGACCCATACCATATAAATTTACCTAACACTATGGATGTACAATTTCCCACAGTTTCTCCAGCCAGCTTGGGTGACATGGGCATCTTGAGACAGTGTAGTAACTGCCTCAGTCTCATGTTCGCCAACAACCCTCTGTTGCTAGACAACACAAACCCAACATGTGAGAGAACTTTGAATCCAGTCAGTACATATGACAATGAGTGGGTTGTCAGCATGGACATCTCACCTCCTACTCCACCCAAATCCACATGACACATACCTACATATGTGGAGGTCCTCACCAGAAACATACTTAAACACGAGGGGCGTCCCAAACATAAGCACACTACACATAATACTTCCTCTAGATAACACAATACACATAATAGTGCACATACCAGTGTCTCACCTGTCAAGCCCTTAAGGCAAAACACAAAACCAAACATATTAGTCATAGGTGATTCCATCGTGAGACACACAGATGTCCCTCTCACCATGCTGGATAAGGAAAAGGTCATGGTCAGCTGTCTGTCAGGTGCCAGGATACGCCATATAACACATGCACTCAAGTCTCTCAACAACAGGTACTGTTATGACTTTGTCATAGTCCATGTTGGTGTGAATGATTTGAGATGTACCTCTCTGGACTATATGAAGAAATACATGACTGAGCTATCAGTATATGTGTCTCAGGAGGGCATGTCCCTAGCCTTAAGCATCATTTTACCTTCACCTAGGATGTTGCTTCAGTACAAACAGAAAATGATTGACTTCAATAATTGGCTTAGTTTCTGGTGTCATTACAAGGGGATACAGTATCTGTCAGCCTGTGATGACATGATCAAGAGACCTTGATTCTTTGCCAGAGATGGTCTTCACCTGTCACCCCTAGGATTTTGGCTACTGGCTAAGGCCCTGCCACCCCCACACTGCCTTTTTTATGCAGTGTCTCAAGAACAAAATTCCTGATGTAAGAACTCCATCTAAGAACAACCTTAAGGTTTTGTTGCTAAACTCTAGAAGTCTTAACATGAAACTGCATTCACTGGAAGCAGTCCTCACCTTGGAAGACATAGACATTTGTGTAGTCACAGAGACCTGGTTCAAGGCTGTGGAGAGCACCCAAGCCATATTGGGCTACACCTCCTTCTAAATGTTCAGACCATAAACCGAAGGTGTGAAAACTAAAGGAGGTGGTGTATAAATATTCATTAAAGATAAATACACCTCCAGATTGGTTAGACAGTATGATTCCCTGGATATACATCAGGTGCAATTAACTGTTGATAGGGCACCTATTCAAGTCATTGCCAGCTACAGGGCCCCGTCCATGAATCAGGACACCTACTCTGCCTATTTGGATCTACTTGAGTCTATCAAGATACAACCAAACACCATGGATTTGGGTGACTTTAACTACCTATCCATTGTCTGGGTAAATTACTCATGCAGAAACCCACTTGCCCAAAGGTTCCTCAACTACATTAACTCCAGTCCCCTGGACCAGCTAGTTGAAACCCCCACAAGGGGTGCCAACATCCTGGATCCAGTGCTTACCAATATGGGGACAACTGTAGCACCCTCATTGTGAGGACTTCCCTAGTGAGATCCGACCATAAATCAGTCTCATTCAAAGTTACTATTGCACCTGACCCCCCCCCCACCCCCGTAGCACAAACTAAACTAGAAAACTTCTCCATAGCAGATTATAACCTCTTACGGGATGGTATAAATAGCTTCACTGCATCTCCTCCCTCAGATGGAACTGGCAACTATGCCAAGTTCTACACAAATGCTTTATACAAATACCTGAACAACTGCATTGACTCAGTCATACCTGATAGGATCAAAATAAGCTCCTCAAGGAAGAGCAAACCTGTCTGGTGGACAACTGCCATTAACAGGTTTTACAATAAAAGGAAGAAATTGCTCTCTAAGAGTAAGAGGGAGCGAGCCCCAAACTGGAAACACTCCCTCCTCAGCTTAAACAAGTAAATAAGACTCCTTGTGAAGTTCTCCAAAGCTAACTATGAATACAAATTAGCTTCCTCAACTAAGGACAACCATAAGGCATTCTTTAGTTACATCAATAACCTATAAGGAAAAGCTCAGATTTGTACTGAACTGGAAGTTAATGATACCACATATACCAAGCCAGTGGACATTGC
This sequence comes from Protopterus annectens, assembly GCF_019279795.1. Taxonomy (NCBI): domain Eukaryota; kingdom Metazoa; phylum Chordata; order Ceratodontiformes; family Protopteridae; genus Protopterus; species Protopterus annectens. Next base: position 1,108,342,728 of record NC_056726.1, read on the forward strand.
TAACCTGTTAGCTGACATGTTCTGTAAAACTTCACTCCCCTTTCCCCTGCCACACTTACCCTAAGACATCCATATCACCTGTCCTGTATTTCTAAAGATCAGGTCATGAACACCCTCTCTAAGGTCAAAAATACAGCATCCATGGGGCCCAATAGCATCCCAGGCTGCATCCTACATGGTCTCAAACAAGAATTAGCAACTCCATTGTGTAATCTTTTCAGTCATAGTCTAAACATTGGCTTCATGTCAGCTGAATGGAAAAAGGACACCGGTATCCCCTTGTATAAAAGTGACGTTTACACTGACCCCGGGAACTATACACCTATTAGCCTGACTAGCCTTATCTGCAAGGCCATGGAACACATTATTGTGGACCTCATCAACGAAATATAGGTAACCTCCCGACACTTCACCCTACTCAATTTGGATTTGTAAAAGGGAGATCAAGCCTGTGTAGAATATGAACAGCCAAAGCATGCATTTGAGGGAATTGAGTATGTGACAGTCTGTACGTATTAAGGTGTACGGTATACTGTGAACTTTGAATGAACTCTGAGCAACGAGAAAATACTGAAAAACAAGAGTCTGCTTGAAAGCAGGAAATGTGCCTTTTATGTAAGTATATCCGATTTTCTTTCTCTGCCTAGAGATATGATGATGTGAATTGCCTCATGTTTACAGTAAACCTTTAATTGGTTAATTGCCCTGTATAATGGTCTAATTGGTTCATTTTTATATTTTTGTACTGTCAGCAATATCACCAGTATATAAGCTTTATTCCTTTGTTCTGGGAGTCTCCCTGGTGCTTTCCATGAGGCTCCCACATGTGTGTACTGTAGATAATAAAAACACTGAAAGAGAGAAAGAACTGTATTTGTCTTCATTTCCAAAGTATTGTGTAATGTAACACCTGTTAAACCTGGTGGACTTCTTTGAGACAGTCACCAAGGCCCTTGATGAGGGGAAATCTGTGCATGCAGCCTACCTACACTTAGCCAAGGCTTTTGACACTATCCCCCACTCAGGCATAATTGACAAACTCACCCAGCTAGGTATCAGCCCGTACATCATTAGATGGTTTGTTAACTGCCTCACTGACAGAACCCATATAGTCAAAATAAGGGAATTCACCTCCAACAGCAGACCTGTAACCAGTGGTGTTCCACAGGCATCAGTCCTGGGACCTCGACTGTTTGGAATCTATTTCTCCAAAGTGTACGCTAAAACTACAGGTCTGGGGCTGACAAAGTTTTCTGATGACAAACAGGAGCTGTCATAGAATCTGCAAATGATGTCAACATCCTGCAAGAGGGTCTTACACAAACAAATGACTGGTGCCAAAATCATGACCTTAAACTCAATGCAAATAAATTTATTATCATTCCTTTTGGCAAAAGTGATGTTCCTGCTGACTACTACAACAATAACAACACCCTAAGTATGCACTCTGTGGTGAGAGATCTTGGGCATACAGCTTGACAGCAATCTTACCTTTGATCACCATGTCTACACAGTGGTAAGAAGGCATAAGTAAGGACATTGCCTTCAGAAAACAAGGAAGTTCTAACTCATCGCTCATCAGGCCAATAATGAATTACCGTTACCCTTTTGGTATATACCTTCCCAACCACCTGCAGTAATTGGAGATATCACAAAGGTTCCTCACAAGAAAAATTCAAGGTCTTCAGCATCTGGCCTCTGACAATCATCTGAAATCACTGTCACTTTATTCTGTTTCATACAGACTACTCAGAGCTGATCTCTTTCTTGCATATAAGGCAACCTTTGACCCTGCTTTCTTGGAAATGCTGTATATCCATAAGTCAAATGGCACACAGGCTACTCACTCTAATGGCCTTAACCTGGTATATGACATTAATAGAACCTATTAGAGGGAAAAATTTGTCTGCCAGAGGTTGCCACACCTTTGGAACAGACTCCCACTTCATGTCAAGCAGAGCACCTCACTGGCCGTCTTCAAACTCAATCTGGATGATTGGGATGGGTAACCGTAAATTCACCCCAGGGGTTCCACGTATGTCCCTCTTGAACAGAGATGACAGGTGCTGATCAAGGAAATAAGGATAAAACTTGGCTAGGCTTGTAAGGGCCCTAGGGTCATTAGCCTAGTAACCTCCTATGATACTATGATCCTACGTTTATAGACCAAGGCTACTCCCAAGACATGTTGTTGAATTTAAGTGAGTGGGTGAAAAGTCAGAGGCATGTACGCTACAAGGTCTTGTTGTGTTATGGGGAGAGCACAGTAAAAGGGAGAACCAGCAGTGACGCCAACCAGTCTAGGGCCATGGTGTTAAGTTATAATAGGACATACCTTCCTTAATGAAGATTATTAGTTCCCACTGAAACACCATTTTTGGTGCATTTGATCTTATGATCGAACTGGGGCCAAACCCTAGGTTTGATTATAAAAACAGTTTTACCTTAACTCATTTACTCCAATGGAGCTCAGGAAGTTTGCACTGTAACCTACAATGGGCGGACCCTAAGCCTTCTGACAGAATCAAATTATGTCCTGACATTTCAAACCAAATGTTCATATCTCTGGAACCACAGGGGGTATGAAAGAAGTATAAATGGCAAGCCCTTCAGCACAAACTATTTTACAGTGGTAGTATTCTTTCCATTCTAGGTTTTAAATTGAATTGTATAAGTCACAGTAAACACAGTGACTATTACATTTGTAATATTTTGTAAACAACTTACAATGTCTCAGCAACCACTCAAGTTACACACATACTGTCAGCAGCATTTTATTCATCTAGCTGAGAGCTTTCATATGAGGCTAAGGGTTTCTGTCTGTGTTACTTGATTATTGAGATATTTAGAAAACTGTGAACATTACATCTATATAAATTAATATCGTAAAAACAACAGTTAATACCGCTTTACTTGCACTAGACAGACGCCAGATATTAACACAGCTGAGTGTGCCTTTGCATAAGCTTTAATATGAAATCTTTTAAAACCTTATACATAGCATGGTTTTGGAGTTATTGATGCAAATATGAACGAGCAACAGTTGACACCTACAGGCATCAGTAGGAGTTAACTGCAGATGCACCTGGAGGTGTAACTTGGATGTAAAGAGTTAAAGACCATACTTGAAATAAGGGGTACAGAATCTACAAAGAAATTGGGTATGAGGCTCTGTGGGGCATGCAAACGATGTAGATTTATATGACAAGGTACCCACTTTTTGGTAGCTGGCTTTTCAAGAGTGATTTCACATATGAGGAGTTATGACTGGAATACCAAAGGGGTAGTGTATTTGGGCCTTTGCACCACCTGTTCCACATTTTACACAGGTAATTCCAAGGGACCCCTTAGGATAAGGATTAACCGGCACATTTAAACTATCCATATGAACGACAGTAGAAATGCGCTATACAAAGATTATATGGTCTGTACTGACTTTAGAAAATTTTCTTTTTGTGTACTGGAAAAGGTTCCCCCCTAATTAGGAAATGTGAACGAGGGCTTTCCATGGAGGAAAGGGAACTTTATTGGCAGATTATTCATAATGCTGTAAATACCCCAGTTATTAATCATGTTATTTCTACAGGATGTGTTTTGAGGAAGAATTCTCTAACTTTATGAAATGTTTTTATTAACAATGTTGTTTATTGCTTTTATTACAGTTAATATTAAACTATTGAACTAGGTAGTTTT
>NC_056726.1:1108351420-1108356420 GCF_019279795.1 Protopterus annectens
CCGAGGGTAAAGCCTGTATCTGTTGTCTACAACACATCCTTGAGTGTATGCTGATCACCATAACGTTTGAAACGGAAAGAGTCGCCAGTACACGTATCTTTGCTTTATATGAATCATTTTTCATTTCATTAATGCTAATTTCTGGTCCTGCTGATGGATTTTGGTGGTATCGGAAGAGATAATGTCTGTATTTCCACAGATTAAATCAAACCTTGATAAGAAATCATAAATTTGGTGCCTTTCAAGAAATAAATTAGTAATAAAAAAGTTTGGTATTTATTTGTAGTGCATGGACCACAGTGATTATACTGCAATATTTGGAAAAAGACAAATCCATTAAGCACCAGAATGACTCGTGATCTAACCTTAACAATTGATAAGTTAAAGTTGTTAAGGTCTGGTCTACTACTAGACAATAACATCTTCCTTTACTCCCAGCACATCCTAGCAACAGAAGAAAAGATTTCTTTATGCGTGCTCTCCGTAGGAATAAGGTGTTCCTAACTTTAACAAACTTTTAAACTAGCCGGAATAACAGAATGTGTGTTTGCCTGCATTTTCTGAAGGACACAAACTCTGAAATTCAAATGTATGTCATTATTTAATGACTTTCGTCTGCAGTGGTTTGTCCAAAAAACAGAGATTTTATGAGGAAAACACCAAACATGTGAGGCAAAAATCTGGATGTTCTGTGAAAATCTGAACAGTTGAGAAGCATGAAAAGTGAGTGTAAATGTAATGGACTGTGTTACACTGCCTTTCTGTCAGCAGAAATACTTCTTGATTTTTCCCTCTGTAACTTGTAGTACATAGATGATAAAGATTCTTGCCCTACAAAGAGTTATGGTTGGGTCACTAATGAAAATATTATGCATTCTCAACATGGATGCCAAGATTTGCTCTCGAGGTGAATTTGTTGGCAGCTATGACTCGAACATATAATAAGCAGATTATGCTGTCTATCCTGATTGTAATCCTCTATAACTGCATTTGTTTACCAGGAAAATTTTAGTTGGCCAGAAAAGGTACCTTTTCTGAAGGGTCCCAGGAAAAATAAACCCCTGAAGAAGTGCATGTCAAACACAATAATAATTACATAGTGAAACTGGTTAAAATAGCAGCTTGGTTAAATAGAAAAAAGTACATATAAATAGAGTAAATTTTTAGTAGAACAACTCAAATATGCACTCACTTGATTATAAGTGTAAAAAAGACTGATGCAATGTTTGTAAAGTCCTTAGCAGGAAAATGTATATACAGTGGTAGGTGTGATGGCCGTGCCCTGGCCCAGCAATCAAGGAGCCTCAATCCTTACCACTAACACCAGGGAGTTCGTCTCCTAGAAGAAGAAAGGATAACTAATACACACAGTGAAGTACAATTTCCCTTAAGTGCACTCAGAGATCACAGTCAGTCTGGGGCTGGTTGCTCCTTTGCTCACCAGATCCCCAGTAAGACTCCCCACTGGCACAACTATAAGGTCCAGGTCTCAGCCTAACTAGGCAAGCTAAAACCTCCAGTACCCTCTTTGTCCAACCAGTGCTTCGTGTCTCTGTTCAGGTAGCTGATACATACACACACACCAAACACACACACACACACACACACACACACACACACACACACACACACACGCACGCACGCACGCACGCATGCACGCACACACACACACACACACACACACACACACACACACACACACACACACACACACACACACACACACTTTGAGAAGAAGTTATACAACCACACAGACTTTCCTGGGAAAAGGTTGACATGGGTTCTCCAGCTGTGCCCCTATTACCCAGACCATACGGTAGTAATTCCTGCCACCACTCAGTTAATTATCAGCTACTAAAAGGCCCTTAAAAGGGTGTCCAATTATTATTGTGCAATATTATAATCCAGTGGTAGTATGACTAATCAGTCTTAAGGCTTATTGGAGTGGCTTATTACAATAAACTCTATAAATATATAATGTACTCTAAAGCATACTTTATCTCTACATAAACCAGCCACAGGTAGAATGTTTTAAAAATATTTAATAATAAATAATTAAAACACAAGACAAAACTACTACACCACAGAGATATCTAAGAGTTCAGAGATTACACAGAAACATAAAATAATACAGTAGTGCAGGTCTGATTTCAAAGAAAAATACTTAGTCTAAATTTTTTCTAAGTTTATCTATTCCTAAAAGAAATCATAGTGCTGGAAACTTACATGTGAGCTTAGGCAGAGTGCTGAGTTAGATATCCAAGATCAAAATGCTTCCAGTCTCTCACTGAATAATAGCTTTTAAGCACTATTTTATTTTATTTATTTTATTTATTTTACATTTGTTGACCGGCCTAGTCTATCTAGATATATGTCCATTTTCAGTAGTGGCCCGGGGAGATAAGCTCCAAACAGATTCACTAAAGTATACATCTACAGAAGTACATATATCAGATGCAATTACACTCATCATAACGAAGACAATATAAGTGGTCATAGGTATATAGATTATAAAAAATACAAAATATTGACAAGACTTAGATGTTCAAAAGGATTAATAGCAGAACTTGTATAATATAATTGTAGATAAGAAAGGAGGAATAAAAGGAAAGTAAAATGGAGTTAAAGTTGATGAAAAAATAAAGTAGTAAAGCATGCCCCTTTTTAGTGAGTACACAAATAGGTAATACTGTGTGGGAGAGGTAGAAAGGTAGTTGTTAAGAAGAGATTGTTGCAGTGATGTGAAGGTGGGGTTGAATCAAGTGGCGGGAACATTGTTCAGTCAGGTTTAGTACAGGGGCACATCCAATGTGCTTTAAGGAAGAGCTTAAGTTTATTTTTAAACAGAGTTATAGAGGGAAGAGTGGAAAGTTCACAGGGAAGTAGGTTCCAGGTTTTCCCAACAGTGTTAGAGAAGAGAGAGTCTCCAGCTCTGTTGTTTGATTTATTGATATTTACAGGAAGTTTTTGAGAAGATCTTAGGGACCTCAGGTTATAATAGGGGTGAATAAGGTTAGATAGGATGGGTGTTTTGGCAGGTTGATAAAGTATTTTATGGGCAATGGTCAGTTGATTAAATTTCAGCTGTTGCTGTAATTCAAGCCACCCTAGGTACTTTAGATTAAGGCAGTGGTGTGTTTTAAACGGGTTACCTGTGGCAAATCTGGCTATATTATTGTAGGAGTTTTCTAGTTTCTTAATGTTATTTTTTGACAGATTAGTAAAAATGGGTGAGGCATAGAGAAGAGTAGAGATTAGATGGGCTGTGGGCAATAGTTATTCTAGTTGCAGGAGTGATGAAGGGTTTGATCCTATAAAGAGAGCCAATTTTTTTGTTAGTAGTTTTCAAAATGTTGTTGATATGATGGTCAAAGTTAAGGTTGTTGTCTATGGTGATACCTAGCAGTTTGGTAGTAAGATCTTGGGATACAACAGTGCTATTATTGGATGTTACAGTGAAGTCAATTGGGGGAGATTTATTGGTAGGTGCAAAAAGGATAAGTTTAGTTTTTTTGGGTTTAGTATGAGGCAGCGTTTTGTAAACCATAGTTCTACTGAGTTCAATAAGTCTTGTGTAAGGGAGTGAAGTTTAGATACAGATGTGGCTGAGCATGTAAGTGTGGAGTCATCCGCGTATTGTATACATGTAGCTTGGGGAACTACTTGGTTCTAACCAACAGCTCTGCTGAGGCCCTCCCAAATTACATCATGTTGACACTTAGGTTTCTCAGGCCACAAACTGCATTACTTAGCAAGCTAACACCTGCTCAAGAAACTACAACAAATCAAGGCATTTCACATATACACTCTAGCAGAAACCAGAGCAATAAAGCACTTTCCATATGTAAATTCTGGCCCTTAACTTTAACCTTAAAACAATGGACATGAAACCTTCATCCAGACCGACTGGAACCGACTTGTAAAACATCAAAGGGATTCATAATATCTTTTCAATTTCAAAAGACACATTTGAAATGCTTGGCTTGGTTTCCCTTACAGCATATGGCAATGTTGCAACAATCTTGAAGTTCACATTTTACAGTGTTTTCTTTCATTTAAAAACACAAGCCTGTATCTTACATTTATATATACAGTTGAAATAATTATGTATAAAATTCTATTTGACTAGGTTAGCAGCCTTCGCCGTCTTCCTCCAATCTTCACAGTAGGTACTGATAGTTTTGGAAATTGTGGGTATTACATAAATATGAGTAAAAGTTGCTGTCGAATTTACTGAAAGTACTATATTTGAAAATTCCATTTTAATTTATATATTTAATTTTAAGCAGTACTGATTTTAAGTTTCTTAGTTTAAGCTGTTTTGATCTACGGCTTATCTACAAAGATGGTGTTTACAGAATTATGCTCTTCTTTACAGAAACTAGTTAAAATGTTGGATTTTGTTGGATCTCACATTTAACTTACTAAAACTATTGAATGTCTCCAGGATGTCATGAGAGACACTAAACACAATTACAAATTGTGTCTGACATCAGTAGTTTGAGTTTAATTGTTTTAAGCAGAGTAAACTATTACCATTTTTTCAACATTTTTGGCTGCTGTCAATTAAAACATCCATTTCCATGCCTTGACTGAAAAGGAACGAAATCTAGATAATTAATGGCGAGAGAGCTGAGAGGCAGGAGTTCTCATTTACAGGTAAACTGAGCCACTTAGAGGTATGTGATTGCATTGGCTTTTGAGCTGTCTCCACTAGTCTAAATTTGATTTTGGATGCTGTTGGCAGCCTCATCACATCTGCTCTTTTTACTGGGAAGTAAAAGCACAAACTGGTAAGGACCTTCTCAGACTACTAAAGCCTGACGTAGACTGTTACCCATGTCATCCCACTCAGTTAACAAACAGGACAATATTCTGAGTATTAGTCCCTTTTGTCACTGTTACTTTTAAAATCTGTATCATCTGAGATGTGACTAGCAATTAGCAGAGAGCCTAGGAACTGCTTCTCCAGAATCAGCTTGGGATTAAGGCTTTTGTTT
>NC_056726.1:1108361420-1108411420 GCF_019279795.1 Protopterus annectens
TAGTTGCCAGTGATGGATGACTTCCCTAAGGATAGTATTATACATTTCTTGGCATTTAATTTTAGTCCATGGCTATTTGTCTAGCCCTTCCTAGAGAACAAATGTGTCAGTGGGGGATTCTCTGACTTCTTCTAATTTGTAGTCATCTGCAAATTTATTCAGGCAGACGGCATTGACATTGGCCTTGACTTCAGAAAGTAAATGCCAAAAAGAAGCAGTCCCAGGACTGATCCCTGAGGGACTCTGCTTGTGACTGTCCTCTTTGTAGAGGTGGTCTCCCCAATTGTAACTTTATGGGTCCTGTCTGTGAGCCAGCTGGCTAACCACTGGGTGACATTAGAGTTTGTACCTAACCCCTTGAGTTTCTCAAGAATGCCTGAGTGGGATATTGTGTCAAATGACCTGGCCATGTCAGGGTATACAGTGTGAACCATTTTACCCTCATCCATTGCTTTGACAACCTTTTCAAATAAGTCCACCAGCTTGAGTAGGCATGACTTGCCCTTGAAGAAACCAAACTGGGTTGGGTCCAGTGTCTGGAAGTTTACTATATCACTACTGATCATTTCCATGATAATTATTTCCATGGCTTTAAGGCTAGTCTGACTTATGGGTCAGTATTTTCCAGGGTCTGTAGATGGCCCGCCTTTGTGCAGAGATGACTGCTGCTGTTCTTCATTCATGAGGTATAAAGCCTGTTTGGAGGCTACAGTTAAATAGTAATTCCAGAGGGCCTGATAGGTCATGTTTCATGCTATTTATAAGGCATCCTGGGATAATGTCTGGGTCCAATGATGCAGTGTTCTTGGCCTTAGAGGGAGCATTAAGGACATGTTCTGTAGTGATAGCAGGAGGAGTTATATTTTATGGTATTTCCCAAGGGAAAATTGATGGGTAGAGAGGGGTAAAGTTGGAGCTGAATTTGTCACCAGTAGGTTTTCTATATCTTCTGGATCAGTATAGATGGTTCCATTTACAGTGAGCTCTGCACACAAGTGTGTATTGCCTTTGAGGTTGTGGACATAGCTATAGAATGCTTTGTGATTGTCTTTGGCTTGGGAGGCCAAATTTACCTCAGATTTCACTTGGTAGATTTTAGTTGTCCTCAGAGCTGTTTGTTTAGTTTGATGAAAGTACTTTTATTCTGATGGGTGCTGCATGTCCCAATTTTTGCCATGATTTTCTTCCTTCTGTTATACAACCTACTGATGTTGTGATTCTTCCAGGCTGACTGTTTTTGTAGTTAGTTCTGTACTTCTTCCTGATGGGTATAGCTGCCTCTGTATGCCTGTATTTATTTATTTTATTTTACATTTGTTTACCGGGATAGTCCCTCTGGATATATGTCCATTTTCAGCGAAGGCCCGGGGAGAAAAGCTCCAATTAGACAAATTACAAAGATAAAATTTAAAAAATATAAAATATAAAAAAGTATAAAAACAACATTTACAACAAAGAATAAAAAACAAAGTGAGTATGTACAATGGTTCATGGTGTTCCCTAATAGGGATACACAATTCACATGGTCAGACACAATTAAAGGCAGGAGACATTAAATAGCATACAGAGCTTGGTGAAATAGTTACCTGTTTGATATTTAGAAATTCTCCTTTCAGTATTTAACTTAATCAGGATTGGTACATGGGCACAGCCAGTTCATTTTGAGATACTGTTTGATGTTATTTTTGAAAAGACCTATGAAGAATTGTAGGGTTATATGGTTTGGCAACGAATTCCAGGTTTTGCCAACAAAGTTGTCCAGAAAGTCCAAATAGTAACATGTTTGTATAGGATTGTGAAAAGTTCTGAGTAGATAGCAGTATTATCAGGGTTTATGGGAGCTTGCAATTTTGCCAGGTTATCACTTAACAGTAGGACGTTAGTCTTAGAGTAATTCCTGAATATTCCATGGTTAGTTGGGGTTCCAAGTTTTATTTTTACTTCAAAGTAGAACATTTTGTTGTCTGAGCTTACCAGAGAAGACCTTACACTACAGGGTGTGTAGCACTCTCCCATATTAGTGAGGACCAGATCCAGTACATTTGCACCCTGGTTGGTGTATTGACAATCTGTTCCAAGGAACTTGTGTTTACATAATTCAGGAATCTCTGTGCCTGTACATTTGGTATGGGATATGATTCTCAGCTAATAGTGTGGTAATTAAAGTCACCCATGAATATGGTATTTGGTTGGATGGTAAGTGTTTCCAGTAAGCTTAAATACATGTGATGGGTTTCCTGCATCATACAGAGGCACCTATAGTTTGCAAGAAGTGGTATGGCATTTTGTCTGAGGTGATCTAAGAAGCTCAAATGCAGTGTCCTGTTTGACCAGCCTCGAGATGCATTTATGTTTTATGAAAATGGACACACCTCCAGATTTAGTCCCTGTCTTTGTAGTAACTGTCTTAACCTCGTGGAAGCCATTATAGACTTGCACTGCCAGTGTGCTCTCTGTGGTTTAAAACCATGTCTCAGTGACTGCACAGACATCAGCATTCTCTAGGGTGAGGACAGCCTGTAGGGAGTGGAGTTTTTGTTAATACCCCTAGCACTGACCATTACCACCTTTAGATTTTCAAGGTTTTGATTTATTATTTCAGAAGTACATTCAGTTTGGCATTGCCTAAAAATGGCACTATGGGAAAGGACAGTGTTTTTGCTAATATTCGAATGCCTAGAAGAGAAAGTTGCAGACCATCCCTGATAAAGCAACTACTTCCATGCTGACAAATATTGCACCCCCTTAGAATGACACCAGAAACTAAACAAATTATTACCCACTGTTAGCAAAATGGCATGACAGAAATGAAAACAAATTGTTCTGTTTCTCATACTATCAAGTAACTTCTTTCATCCTAGTTATAGAGTTCATCGGTAACAAATAGTATTAAACAGAAATACTGAAATATACAGCAAACTGACTAAACTACGTGACATGCTCAGGATCATCTACATAAGTGGTATTCCTACAATACCTGTGGAAACTTTATAAGCAAATATTATCCCAGAGAACTTACCAGAATGTGAAAGCAGGTTGGGATGAACATGGACCCAATTCTTAAACAATATCTTCATATGGGAGCTGCTGCATTGTTGTTTGCAGATGTTATAAGTGGAGGCTTTGATACCTTTCTCGAAACAAATGAGCTGTACGCATGCTACATCCACAAGTTTTGCAACCCCCACCCACAGGATTAAAATACCATGTCTCCATTGTATGCATTAACACACAAAGGAAACTTTATTATTATCACATAAATGTAGATTAGTACATGGCAACAGTGCTGCCATCTGAGACAACCTTTAATGATACTATGCCTGACTAAGGGGCAAATCTGGAAACTCAACAATGCTTATGCTTCAGCTGTGACTGATGCTAGTTATAACTATCAGGACTGCAGCTAATTATAGTATATTTCAATTGTTAGGAAATTATTTCTTAACAGATGATTATGCAGCCTTTGTTACAAGGAAAATATTGTATTGGATGGTAAAAACATTTCTGTCTCTGCCTTTAATTCTGTATTTAGCTTTTTGTTTATTTTTTTTCAGTTCCTTGTTGTTTGTTACTGTCATTAATTATTGTTTTATTTTGCATTTTAAAATAAATTAATATAGTCCATTTTTGTGAAAAGTTGTTAGAAGAGTTAGTGGATTTGTTGTTGCACTTCTCTTTTATCTGTGTTTTACAGTTAAGTTCACTGAGACATGGTTCACTTCTCAGTATACACCTGATGGTAAAACTGCAAATTGTTTCAAAATAAAATGATAATTACAATGTTTTAAAGTTTTAGTTTCATTGTTGATGCAGTTTTCTTGTCTGAATATAGCCATAAAATGATATCAAGTTAGGTATTAGCAATAATTTATATACTCCACCAAAGCATTCTGGGTAATCAAAACAGTATACTTCTATAGAAGCACGGCTGCCTGTTTACATTGTGGTTTAACTGGCTAACATTATTATTTATTTGTATTTATTTACTGACATGCTATTTACATTGTGGTTTAACTGGCTAACATTATTATTTATTTGTATTTATTTACTGACATGCTATTTACATTGTGGTTTAACTGGCTAACATTATTATTTATTTGTATTTATTTACTGACATGCTATTTACATTGTGGTTTAACTGGCTAACATTATTATTTATTTGTATTTATTTACTGACATGATATTTACATTGTGGTTTAACTGGCTAACATTATTATTTATTTGTATTTATTTACTGACATGCTATTTGCATTGTGGTTTAACTGGCTAACATTATTATTTATTTGTATTTATTTACTGACATGCTATTTGCATTGTGGTTTAACTGGCTAACATTATTATTTATTTGTATTTATTTACTGACATGCTATTTACATTGTCATTTAACTGGCTAACATTATTATTTATTTGTATTTATTTACTGACATGCTATTTACATTGTGGTTTAACTGGCTAACATTATTATTTATTTGTATTTATTTACTGACATGCTATTTACATTGTGGTTTAACTGGCTAACATTATTATTTATTTGTATTTATTTACTGACATGCTATTTACATTGTGGTTTAACTGGCTAACATTATTATTTATTTGTATTTATTTACTGACATGCTATTTACATTGTGGTTTAACTGGCTAACATTATTATTTATTTGTATTTATTTACTGACATGCTATTTACATTGTGGTTTAACTGGCTAACATTATTATTTATTTGTATTTATTTACTGACATGCTATTTACATTGTCATTTAACTGGCTAACATTATTATTTATTTGTATTTATTTACTGACATGCTATTTACATTGTCATTTAACTGGCTAACATTATTATTTATTTGTATTTATTTACTGACATGCTATTTACATTGTGGTTTAACTGGCTAACATTATTATTTATTTGTATGTATTTACTGACATGCTATTTACATTGTCATTTAACTGGCTAACATTATTATTTATTTGTATTTATTTACTGACATGCTATTTACATTGTGGTTTAACTGGCTAACATTATTATTTATTTGTATTTATTTACTGACATGCTATTTACATTGTGGTTTAACTGGCTAACATTATTATTTATTTGTATTTATTTACTGACATGCTATTTACATTGTGGTTTAACTGGCTAACATTATTATTTATTTGTATTTATTTACTGACATGCTATTTACATTGTGGTTTAACTGGCTAACATTATTATTTATTTGTATTTATTTACTGACATGCTATTTACATTGTGGTTTAACTGGCTAACATTATTATTTATTTGTATTTATTTACTGACATGCTATTTACATTGTGGTTTAACTGGCTAACATTATTATTTATTTGTATTTATTTACTGACATGCTATTTACATTGTGGTTTAACTGGCTAACATTATTATTTATTTGTATTTATTTACTGACATGCTATTTACATTGTCATTTAACTGGCTAACATTATTATTTATTTGTATTTATTTACTGACATGCTATTTACATTGTGGTTTAACTGGCTAACATTATTATTTATTTGTATTTATTTACTGACATGCTATTTACATTGTGGTTTAACTGGCTAACATTATTATTTATTTGTATTTATTTACTGACATGCATACATTTTCAAGGATGCAGGTTCCACTGTAAGAAATAAGTGACAAATTGTCTTATGAGGATATAAGACTCCGTTTTTCTGGGCATAGGAAAAAAAAACAATAGCCTATGCACTAATGTAGATAGAGAGGCTTTGTGGGTACTATCTTTCATGATGTAATTTCAGAAGTGTTTAACTTTTTCTCTGCCTTAAATAGCCAGTGTTTAAACCAGTTTGTGATGTTTGCTCAAAGCTGCAATGATTTAGGCCTTCTGCCCTTACTCTGCTGTTTTCCAAAAACCTGCTGTGAGACTACAAAGATAATTGCTTATTTTCAACTGTTTTCTGCACTTCTGATAAACTAAAACACTATTTGCTGCATATCTGTTTAAACTGTGCAACTGTATTTTAGGCATAGTGAATTGAATCATTACCTCTATTCTGATCTTATAACCCCAACCACCTGACCAACTGTTGTTGTGGTCTTAATGCTTGGTGGCTTTTGAGTTGCCCGCCTCAACTACAAATTTGATATTGAACAGTCCTCCCAATCCCGTTGCATCAGCTCATTCTACTGAGTAGAGTGTGATCAGTCTCCTCACTTTCTACTTAACATATATATATATATATATATATATATATATATATATATATATATATATATATATATATGGTTCCACTTCATATCATCGAATTATCATTTCATCGATTTTCAAATCATCGAGACCAAATCGTCAAAAACTCATTTAGTCGAAAACTCATATCATCAAATCTCAAATCAATGAAAACTATAAAGCAGCTAGAAAAAACATCCCACAGAGTTTTTACTACATTTATGCAGGGGGGGCAAACCCCCCTGCATCCCCCATACCCCCCGTAAATTAAATATACCAACTCCAAGGTTGTACTACAGTGGGGGAAAAAGGTAATTTCATAAACTTAGTAAACAGTGTCTGGGATGTTATTTCTAGCTGACTTATAGTTTTCAATGATTTATTTGTTGATATATTGTGCCTCTTCCTCCTTCATTTTGCTGCTTGTGCTTAGGTGTTCAACTGCATTTAGTTTGCCATATTTATTACTGCTTGTCGGTAGCCTGATTAAATTGATGACAGTATTCTACTGAATTGCTGCTTTATTTGAGCTGTTTTTTACTGTTGTGATTGTGAGCTAATTTATCACATTTGCACTGTTTTAATGCAGTTTACTGATTAACTGCATTTCATTACTGTTTAACTGTATTTTTTCATACTGTGAGTTCTGTTTTTGTCTGTAAATGGTTATCTGTGCTGTTTTGTGAGTTTTACTGTGTTCTTAACCCTTAAATTGAGTAGTATAGTCTGGATACAGGTTTGCTGCATCCAGAGCTGTTTGTTTTTGCCTTTAGTGTTTCTGGCAGCCATCTTGTGTTAGTAGGGGCCTATCTTCTCTGCTAGTGAGAGTCGCAGAGCTGCCTGGAACTTGTCTGGCACAAGCTGATTGGTAAAGAAAGTAGGGGCTAGCAGGACTGGCTAGATTTCTGTTACTAGATTCTTCTATTTTTTGTGGTACCTAAACCCCATGTTTGAGCTGGTTTGGGCTTGTTTGCATGTCATGCACTGCAGCTGCACTGTTTTTAACCCATTGTGAGGTTTTCCAGCTATAAATTTTCCCTTACTAGCATTCATATGGTCACCTAGTAGTACTTCTCTTAGACCTTCCACCGTTTACCCCCTTACCTCTCTCTGGCCTCTTTCCCTTAGGTTCTGATAAATATGGATGGACAATTTCCTACTGTTTCACCTTCTAATCTGGTTGTTATGGGCATCCTGAGACAGTGTAGCAACTGCCTCACTGCCTCATGTACACAGATAGCCCTCTACTACTGCCACCTAGGAACATAATTTGTGAGAGATGCAATTACATTAAGAACCTAGAATCTATGCTCTCTCCATCACAAGCCAGTATATCTGGCACTGAGAAGATTGGCAACACAAACACCACACTTCAAACACCACCACGCCTACAACACACATCATCATATGTGGAGGTCCTCAACAAAAACATACTCAAACAAAAGAGACCTCTGAGGCAAAAACACACGTGAACTCCACTTCCCACCACACCACACATAGTCCGCACACCTGTGTTTCACAGCCACTAAGGCCTAAACATAAATCCAACATATTAGTCATAAGAGACTCCATTGTGATTCACACAGATGAGCCCCTCACCAGGCTGGATAAGGAGAAAGTCACAGTTAGTTGTTTGTCAGGTGCCAGAATCTGCCATATCACCAATGCACTCAAGTCTCTCAACAACAGGTACTGTTATGACTCTGTCATAGTCCATGTTGGCATGAATGACTTGAGATGTACCCCCCTAGACTATATGAAGAGAGACATGTTCGAGCTTGCTGAGTATGTGTCCCAGGCAGGTATGTTCCTAACCTTAAGAAGCACTCTACAGTTACCCAGAATGATGCCTCAGTACAAACAGAAAATTATTTACTTTAACAACTGGCTTAGTTTCTGGTGTCATTCCAAGAGGATCCAGTACCTGACAGCCTGGGTAGACATGATTGACAGACCATAAAGCTTTGCCAAAGATGGCCTGCATCTATCTCTCTTGGCCTTCAGGCTTCTGGCAAAGAATCTTGCCCACTTCCATGCCACGAGGTCAAAACTGCCAATATGAAATTTCATCAAATTGCAAATTAAAGGTCATACTGCTAAGAGCTAGGAGTCTAAAAATGAAACTCCAATAATTGGAAGCATTCTTAACCCTGGAAGATGCTGACATTTGTTCAGTCACAGAAATCTGGTTCAAAGCTGTGGAGAGCACCCCAGCCATACCAGGTTAGACATCCTATCAAACAGTCAGACCACAAACTGTGGGCAGCAAAGCAAAAGAAGGTGAAGTTGCAATATATATTAAAGACATACACACTTCCAGGCTGGTCAAACAGTATAACATACAAGAGACACTCCAGATGCAGTTACCATTGACAAGAAAGACCCTTATTCAAATCATAGCTAGCTACAGGTCCCCAACTTTGACTCAAGGTACCCACTCCATCTATTTGGATCTCTTCGAATCTATCAAGATTCAACCCTTTACCCTGATCCTGGGTGACTTTAACTATCCCACCATAGATTGGAAGAACTACTCATGCCAAAACACAAATGCCTAGAGATTCCTTGATTTCATCAATGCAAATGCCTTGGACCAGCTGGTCGACACCCCCACAAGAGGTGATAATATCTTGGACTTGGTATTAACCAACATGAGTAACCACTGTGGCATCCCTACAGTGTCATCCTCCTTGTTAAGATCTGAACATAAAGCAGTCACTTTCAAAGTCACCCCCCCCCAGCTAGAGTCAAATAAAATAACTTCTCCAAAGCTGATTACAACCTCCTAAGGGAAGGTATAAACAGTTTCACAGCCCCCTCCCACTCTGTAGGAACTGGCACATATGTCCAAATCTACACCAAAGTATTATATGAGCATTTATATAAATGCATGGAATCAGGAATACCAGACAGGATGAAATCCTCCTCCTCCTCAAGGAAGAGTAAACCTGTCTGAAGGATATCTGCAATAAATAAACTCTATAATAAAAGGAAAAAATTGATGTCCAGGACCAAGAAGGAGCAGCTGTCTAAATGGAAGCAACATGTCCTTAGCGTGAACAAGCAAATAAGAGCACTAGTGAAATCCTCTAAAGCAAACTTTGAGTGTAAACTGGCCATATCTGCTAAAGACAGTTATAAGGCCTTCTCGGCATATGCCCACAGTCTCAAACGAAGCACTCAGATCTGCTAAGAACTGATGGTCAAGGACACCACATACAGAAATACTGTAGATATAGCCATTCTGGTGGCAGACAGGGTCAGTAAAAATTTCACCCCTCTGTTCCCCCATCAGTAAGTCAGGATATCCCCAACACGTACCCTTACCCTTATCTCTAGGGAGCAGGTCATCACTGCCCTCTCAATGGCAAAAAATACAGCCTCCATGAAGGCTGATAACATCCCAGGCTGCTCCCTACATGAACTCAGGCAGGAACGTACAGCACCAATAGGCACCCTATTCAAAGCCTGAGTACTGGCTTCATGCCATCTGAGTGGAGGACAGCCAGTGTCATCCCTTTGCACAAAGGTGGAGCATCCACCAATCCAAGAAATTATAGACCCATCAACCTAATTAGCCTGATCTGCAAGGCCATGGAATGGATTATCATGGACCTCATTAACAAGGACATTGGCAACCTCCAAACACTCGATCCCACACAGTTTGGTTTTGTCAATGGGAGGTCATGCCTGTTAAATTTGGTCGACTTCTTTGAGAAAGTCACCAAGGCCATACATGAGGAGAAGAAAGTGCACACCACCTGCTTTGACCCTGGCCAAAGCCTTCACTACTATTCCTCTCTCAGGTATAATACATAAACTCTCTCAACCTGGCATCAATCCATATGTTAGCACATGGGTAGCAAACTGACTCACTGATAGAACCTACCTAGTCAAAATAGGGGAAGCTGCCTCAACCAGTAGACCCATAATGAGCAGTGTACCACAGGAATTGGTCTTGAGGTCTCTGCTGTTTGGGTTATACTTTTCTGAGATGCAGGCTAAAATCAGTGGGCTATGGCTGACCACGTTTGCAGATGACTGCAAGCTGGCTTCAGTCATCAATTCCCCTAGTGATGTGGACATCCTCCAAGAGGTTCTCACCAAACAAATGATTGGTGCTAGACACATGGCCTCAAACTGAATGCTAAAAAATGCATCATCATCCTCTTTGGGGGGAGTGATGTCCTCACAAATTATCAGATTAATAACAAGGTTCTAAGCACACAATCAGTCATGAGGAACTTGGGCACTCAGGTTGAAAGAAACTAACTTTTGACCACCATATTGTCTCCATTGTATGGAAAGCTTTCTACATGGCCCACCTCAATAGTAAGGGTATCTCATCCAGGGACAAGAATGTCATAACGTCCCTGTATTCTTCATTTATAGGACCCATTATTGAGTATAATGCTCCCTTTGGCATGTACCTCACAAAGCACATGCAGCAGCTGGAGAGACCACAAAGGTTCCTCACCAGGTGAATCCAGGGCCTCAAACATCTACCCTACACAGATAGGCTGAACATCTGTACCTCTACTCAGTCTCATACAGACTCCTCAGAGATGAACTCTGTCTGGCATACAAAGCAATCTCAGATCCCACCTTGATGGGACTGCTGCATATTCACAAGTCAAGCTCCACTCAAGTAACCCACATGCATTGACGTCAACCTGGTCTGTGACATCAAAAGGACTTGTTGGTGGAACAGATTTCTGTCCCAGGGACTCCCCCTTTTGTGGAATGGACTCCCTATCCATGTCAAGCAGATTAGTTCATTAACCCTTTTCAGGTGCATCCTGAATAAATGGAAAGGGAAGGGAAAATGCACCCCCTGGGATTCCACCTGTGTCCCTGCTGGACAGAAGCTTTGGGTGCTGACTTGTCAGAACATGGAATAAATTCTTGGTTAGGCTTGTAAGGGCCCCAGGGTCAATAGCCTAGTAACTTCCTATGATCAAGAAAGTTTTGAAGGGGTGGTGCTTATTAATGAAATGAATTGCAAAGATAGCACACTGTTTGCATCAAACACTGTAAACTTTGATATTGAATATGGAAAGGGCATTACAGCAAACTCTCAGTTAACCGATACCCATGGGGATTGGTAGATGCTGGATAACTGTAGTTTCTGGTTGCTTGAGAGTTACTATTAAAAATAGGCCTGATTAATACTATACCTTATACTATTTGTTTAGTTTGACTTGTTCTCAGGTTGGAGAGAGAGAAGGAAGCCCAGGCCGGTATGACCCTGACCCTGAGTAGCATCCTGCCCTCACCAAGAATGATACCATGGTATAAAGAAAAAATAATCAATTTAAACAATTGGCTAAGTTTCTGGTATCATTCAAAGGGGATCCCGTGTCTGTCCACCTGGGATGACATGCTCAACAAGCCATGCTGCTTTGCTAGAGATGGCTTGCACCTGTCACACTTAGGCTTTTGAATACTGGCCAAGGCTTTTGCCACCCCCATAGTGCCTTTTTTAGGCAAGGCTCAAAAGACAAACCTACCGCCATAAATAGCACAAGTAACAAAAAACTGAGGGTAGTGCTACTCAATGCTAGAAGTCTGAACCTCAAAATGCATGCACTCGAGGCACTCCTCAGTATGGAGATAATCAATATCTGTGCAGTAACAGAAACCTGGTTTATGGCTCCAGAGAGCACCCCAGCACTACCAGGCTACAACTCATACCATACATTTTGGCCACAGAACCCAAACTGAAATACAAAAGGTGGGGGCGTATCCATATTCATCAAGGATACCCACACCTCCAGGTTAGTGGCACAGCACGATGCTTCAGAGATCATCCACGTGCAACTAACAATGGGCAAAACTGCAATTTAAATTGTAGCTTGCTACAGATCACCCATCATTTCCCAGGACCCACATTCCACATTCCTGGAAACACTGGGAAATATAAAGGTCCTACCAAACACCCTAATATTGGGTGATTTCAATTATCCAAACATTAACTGGGAGAACTACTCAAGTACTAACTCCATTACCCAACATTTCCTAGAATTTATAAACTCAAACACCCTGGTTCAACTGGTCAACACACCCACCAGAGGTGACAACATATTGGACCTGGTCATCACCAACATGGACGACCGGTGCTCCACACCAGAGGTCAAACCCTCGCTGGTTAGATCTGACCATAAACAAATCACTTTGGATATCCACATTCCGCCCCCACCCCCGTTCAAGAAAACCACCGTGAAAAACTTTTCAAAAGCAAACTTCACGTTACTTAAGACCGTGGTGGAACGTTGCAAAGCCACCATGCTGAAGGAAAATGCTGTCCAAGCTGCAAAAATCTTTACTAATGCATTATACGGGCACCTACAAGAATGCATGGATCATGCCATCCCAAGCAAAACCAAGACTCACTCCTCCAAGAAAAGGAAACCAGTCTGGTGGACTCCTGCCATAAGCAAGCTATATAATAGAAGGAGGAAACTAGTACAGAAAAGAGCAAAATCCCAAGAAGGGAAGACATCCCTGATCAGTATCAGCACAAAGCTACGATCCCTCATAAAATCATCCAAGGCGAGCTTTGAAAGAAAAAAATTGCCAAGGACTCCAATGATAACCACAAGGCATTCTTTAGCTGTCAAGAATCTAAGTGGCAATGCTCAGATCTGCTCAGAGTTAGTGCAGAATGGCACAAAATACACTGAGCTGACTGATATTGCCAACATCCTGGCAGACAGGTTCAGTGCAAACTTCACCCCGCTCTCACCCCCAAGAGGGCCCATAACCATACCAGAAGAATGTAGAGTCCCTGAAATCACAGACACTCGGGTTAAAACAGCCCTCTCCAAAGCCAAAAACACAGCATCAATGGGACTGGACGGTGTCCCAGGCTGCACCCTACACAAGCTCAAAGATGAACTAACCCCTCACCTAAACACACTGTTCAAACTCAGCCTCTCCAGAGGGTACGTACCCATATAGTGGAGCACAGCAGCATTTATTCTGCTCCACAAAGGTGGAGCCACAACAGACCCCGGAACTATTGTGCTATAAGCCTGACTAGCTTGGTCTGCAAGGCTATGGAGCGCATCATCATGGAACTCATTAACAGAGACACCGGGAACCTCCAAACACTGGACCCTACCCACTTCAGCTTTGTTAAGGGCAGATCATGCCTCCTGAACCTGGTGGACTTCTTTGAGACAGTTACCAAGGCTATAGATGAGGGAAAGGTGGTATACACAGCCTACCTAGACCTCACAAAGGCCTTCGACACCATTCCCCATTCTGGTATTATAGGCAAGCTCACCAGCCTGAACATAAACCCCTACGTCACAAGATGGGTTGCCATCTGGCTCATGGACAGAACCCACATGGTGAGAGTTGTGGGAGCTAGGTTCGACTCTAAATCAGTTACAAGTGGAGTTCCCCGGGGATCAGCCCTAGGACCCCTCCTGCAACTCTCACCATGTGGGTTCTGTCCATGAGCCAGCACAGGAGGACTATGGCTGACCAAGTTCACAGATGACTGCAAACTAGGGGCTATAATTGACTCTCCAGCTGACACAGACATCCTCCAAAAGGGTCTCACTGAGATGGATACCTGGTGTCAAAATCATGGCCTCAAGCTAAATGCCAAAAAGTGCATAGTCATCCCCTTTGGAAAAAACAAAGTACCCACAAACTACCACATAGGTGGAAGTCCCCTAAATACGGAAGACATAATAAGGGATCTGGGGACCCAAGTAGATAGTAATCTTAACTTTGATAATCACATTGCCAAAGTGGTTAGAAAATCCTTCTACGTGTCCCACCTAATCACAAAAGGGTTTGCATCCAGATCAAAAGAGGTCATTGTACCCCTCTACTCATCACTCATCAGACCCATCACAGAATACAATGCCCCGTTTGGGATGTACCTTTCAAGACACCTGCAACAGCTGGAAAGACCACAGAAGTACCTCACGAAGAGGATCAATGGCCTCAAACAGATGCCCTATGCAGCTTGACTGAAAAAATTACAGCTGTATTCGGTTGCATACCACCTACTCAGAGGTGATCTCTGCCTGACATACAAGGCCATGTCCAACCCAGAATTGATGGACATGCTCCACCTAAAGAAAACCTTATCCCTGTGAGCCACACACTCTAGGGACCTAAACCTCACCACAACAATAAATAGGACATGCTGGAGGGATAGATTCCTGTCACAGAGACTTCCCATGCTTTGGAACAAGATTCCAATCTACATCAGGCAGAGCTCCTCGCTAACACTCTTAAAAAAAAATCTTGACGAGTGGATAGGAAACAGAAACTTTACCTCGGGGATCACTTCAGTAGCTCTGCTGGACAGAGGCACAGGGAACTAATCTAAGGGGGCGGCAGAAACCAACACATTCTGGCTAGGCTTATAAATGCCTTCGGTCAGATAACCTAGTACCTACCTATGAACGTATGAACCTATAAACCTATCTTTGTTTTTAAACATAAGATATGTTTCTGTGGGGGGGGGGGGGGCAGAAAGTGCAACATGTGAAAATTGTACTGTATTCCTTCAATTATTTTACCGGTTGCTTGAGTTCTGGTTAACTGAGAGTTTACTGTACCCCCATCACTAAGGGATGGTTATTAATATTTGGTTAGGAAAGAATGACAATACACATTAATAGAACAAGATTAGAGTTAATTAAAATGCTGTTCAAACATAATAAAGAAAATGAAAACAAAAATTCGAATAAGTAGATCAAAAACAGAAGAGACTTTTTGCTCCATATGTCAGAATATGACATTGTTCTCCAAAGAGCTATAAAAAGGAATTGCCTCTTAAAGAGAGGAAATCTAAGAAGTTAAAGAGGTACATGGATGAATATGCAGAGGGTATAGCTACAGCCTGTTTTTGTGATTAAATAAAAATAAACTTGATATCTGCACTCACTTGATTAAACATCAACTGAAGCACTTTCTCACCCATTCCAGCCTGTTAACTTACATCACACCAGGTGAAACATTGTCTTTTCTTTACTTCTTGTCATCCTGAGAACAAAGAACGTGCCCTCAGTTTAGACAAAAATGATCTAAGGGAAGAGCTGTTTGATTTAATAGAGACAGATATATATATTAAGATCGATGAAAGCAATACATTACAGTAAGTTAATAAGACCCAAAATGTTAGACGTCTCATAAAAAGGAAACTAACACAGAATCAATACTATTAATAGAAATCCATGTGATGTAACAGAAGTAAATAGGATATATAACTGTGCAGCTAAATTAATAACAGATAAAGCTTTACCACAAAAACACAGGGAAATAAAAAATAAAACATCAATGCCCTTAGTGAAGTATTGAAGAGAGAAATCTATAAAGCAATTAAGACAAGAACTGTCATTGTTAGAAGAGCATAGAAAACATAACAAGTCAACAGAAATATGTATAGAGATAGACATGATAAAAGCAACACACAGTATCAGAACATATCAGGATCTCATTAAATGATTTTAAGGAAGATTTTCAATTATATGACCCCTTTTCTTATTCACAAGATATTAATAATGCAAATAAATACACCTTCTATTCACCATGCCACAAAATGTGGGCTAGAATAGATTACCTTTTGATATCTAAAGCACTAACGAATTTAGAACCAGTGGTGGTTATACATACTCGTCATCTATCAGATCACTCAAAAATTTAGTTAAAATTTTCTAAAGATTTAAAAGACACAAGAAGGCATAGGGGTTATAATTGGTCACTCAACCCAAATCTTTTAAGTAAAAAAGAGATAGCAGACGGAATTATAAAATATTTGAAAGAATTTACAGATAGCTTGAAGTTCCAAAAACATACTCCTGACATTGAATGGGCGACAGCTAAAGCTCAGATTAGAGGATTTCTTATACAAAAAGCCTCATATTATAAGAAAATTCATAATAGTGATATTCAAAAACTAGAAATAAGAATAAAACAACTTGATAATGAGCTGATTCAGAATTTTAACGCTCAAACTGAGGAGGAAATGTTGAAGCTTCAAAGGGATCTTTTTTTGCTTCATAATAATAAATTAACACTTCAAGAACATAGGTGTTTAATGAAATATCCTAATAATGTTCAAATACCATCAAAACCACTGGCAAGGATTATAAATCAATCAAAAACAACTGGATATATTTCAGAAATACAGTATAACACCACAATATATTCTAAAACTGTGGATATTGTTGATGTTTTTGGGAAAATCTATACTAAGGTGTATGAGGGGCAAACTGATAGGTCTCTACATAACCAGAATAAAAGTTTTCTGCAAAAAATTAACTTTCCAGAATTAGAAGAGAGCCTGCAAAGTGACCTGATTAAACCTATTTCTAAAGAAATAGTATATACAATTCAACATATGAAAGCACATAAGTCGCCAGGGCCTGATGGTATTACAACTGAATTTTACAAAGAGTTTGCTGATAGTTTGGGAAAAGAATTGTCTCATGTATTTAATTATATAACTAAAAATAAAATTAGTGACCCCCACCTCAATGCATCAAAAACTATTTTCATACATAAAACCAATTCAGATCCCCTTAACCCAGATAATTACAGACCAATAGCACTAATGAATGTGGATATGAAAATTTTAACATCAATTATAGCATCGAGACTAAAGAAGGTTTTGATATATCTAATTTCTAAGGAACAAGCTGGATTTATGGCAACTAGACAAACTAGCGATAACACACTTACACTGCATAATATGATGACGTATGCTAAACAAAACAACTTTAATATCTATGCTCTTATAATAGATGCCCAGAAAGCATTTGATAGAGTAGACATAAAGTTTTTGTTTGATGTGTTACCCTATTTTAACTTGCCCCAAGAATTCATTCAGATACTACAAATATTATATAGTAATCCATACACTACGCTATACATCTATAGGACTTATTCTAACAGAATACAGATTAAAAATGGTACTCGTCAGGGTTGTCCCATGTCCCCCTTATTGTTTAATCTATATCTAGAATCCCTATTTTTATATATCAAGCAAAATTTGTATCATAATGCACCAATAATTTATAGGAATAAAATATTAATGTCAGCATTCGCCGATGATCTTATTATTTATTGTACAACCCCAATTTCGAACAGTGAAAAGATATTAAAGCTCATAAACGAATTTTTGGTAGTTTCTAATTATAAAATTAACTTACAGAAAATGAATATCTTCCCGTTAAGAACCCCAAAACCTTTTTCATTAATAGCCCTGATGGGGAAGTTAACATGTAAAGAAAATATTAAATATTTGGGTATCAACTTCTCTACGGATAAAAGGACTTTTATAACAATAATGTTAAACGAGTATGGGAACACATAATAGCTGATTGTGACAGATGGAAGAATTTAAAACTACTGGTATTAGCAAAAGTATCAATAGTGAAAATGAATATACTACCACAAATGTTATACATATTTAGGTCTGCCCAATTATCAATTTCAAAAACAGTTTTTAAACAATGCATAAAGATCTAGCTAAATTTATCTGGAACCCAAAAAGAACTAGAATATCTTATGAGAAATTAATGACCCCTAAAACAAGAGGGGGACTTGAGCTACCAAACTTTGAAGTATATTATTTGATTGTAAACGCTAATCAAATTTTAAGAATTGCTAATTATGATGTAACAAATACAAAATGGATACCAACTTGGGTGGTCTTGAATCATGAGCATATTTTGGATAGAAAAATAAATCCTAAAGCATTACCCTTTATGGGCAAAATTAGTCTGATAAAATATGGGGTCATGGACCACATAATAACCTGTGTCTCATCTTTGCAAACTTTATTTCAGTCCGTAGATTTATTGCAATATATGATGGTTCTTCAACCCTTCCACAGGAATCCTAATTTTAAACTAAATAATCAGCTGATCGATCTCAGCAAATTTCCATTAATAGTTAATCTTACTCTATTTGATGTTTTTAATAAACTTGACTTATTGGCTTTACAAATTAGACAGGAAATGAATCTACCTAGAAGTTACATTGCTATAATGAGACAAATTAAAGAACTTGCCTTGAGCTATTTTAGGAACTTTAAACCTGCAGCCGGATTTGTGGATAAGTGCTCTGAATTGTGGCAAGCTATCCAACAAGACACTAAATTTATAGCAACTGCATACAAATTAATTAAGGATTTGAAATTTCAGGACAAAATTTTGCTTTCAGAGTATTGGGTAAACAAAGTAACAGTAACAGATAATCAGATATTAAAAGCAATTGATATAACTAGGAAATCAGTTTCTTTTCAAAAACTGATGTACACGCAATTGATGATTTGGAACAATGCATATTACACACATCTTAGATTACATAAATTTAACCCTAGGAATTCTCCAATTTGTCCATACTGTGCAGATCAAACAGCGGATCTTCTTCATATGTTCTGGAGTTGTAAATGCGTATATAAACTTTGGAACTCTCTTAAAGTACAACTGCAAAAGATGGGTTATCAAAGTTCTACACTGTCATGGGAATTTATGATTCTACACATTCCTCCAAGAGAGCTTTCCAGATCGCAAACTATTATTTGTATGAATATTTTTTGCTGATGAAACTCTATATAGCCACAAATTGGCTAGAACCACATAAGACATCATGGAATAATTTTAAGCTTGTGGCTATAAAACATATACTAGCACATAAATTACTTCTGAAACAAACTAACAAAAATATTAATAACCCGAAAATATGGGAAAAGGTCTTCAATATTATATTAGCATGTTACTGATTTTAGGAATATATTAAATATAGGAAGCATTTCATGTAGATATTGTATAAATGGTTTGTAGTAGTTATAGTGTATTATGTGAGTGATGTTTATTGTATTTTTGTAATGTTTTTGGAAAATATATTTCAATAAAAATTTATTATGGAAAAAAAGAACATATCAGGATCTATCATACACTATTCCAAATAGTAAACTACGGATATTAGCACACATGTAAAAAAACTTACAAGATGTGCAGGTAAATATAAAGGAAAAGTACAAAATAAGCAATTGATTGATGACCCAAAAAGAATTGTACAGAACTGCGAAACAAAGCAAAAGGAATATAAACACCATCAAAAAAGAGGAAATCAACACATTTTGGAGAAATATCTACGAAGACTTTGTGGAAGAGAACAAAGATGCTGAATGGATAGAAAAAGTAAAAGGCACAGTAAGAAGTTCAAATGCATAGGATATGAAATGGGCGCAGTAACGGACAGAGAAATTGAAACAAAATTAAGAAAAGCTCCCAAATGGAAAGCCCCAAGCCAAGTGCAGAACTTAGCCTCTGACTAAACATAGTAACATCTTGACATGAAGATTTAGGTCTGAGTACAAACTACTTATATGTGCATCCCAAACAGACACTGACCTAGTTAACAACAGGAAGAAAAACAATACTCCTTCTTAAGAATAAAGCTGTATGCCATCTCAAGTCATGGCAGTAGAATAAATGGATATCAAAATAAAGTCAAAGGATCATTTCTTGTTAAATAAAGTCATAACGGAGTTGTAAAAAGGAGAGGAACCTGAGTATAGAATGGATAGATTACAGAAAAACATTTGGCAGCAGCCCCGATTCATGGATAAAGGAGTGCTTACAGATGTATAAGACACAACCTACACTGATCAATTACATTACAGTGATGAACCACTTTGCAACTAATTCATGATAAAAAACAAGGTGTTGCCCAAGGGATAAAAATTGAAAGGAGGATATTCCAGGGTGACCCTTTGTCAGCAATGCTCTTTTGTCTTACCCTTAGCCCTTTAAACTGTCTACTTAACAGATTATTTCATGGTTACAATTTGGCTCCCAGACAACAACAAAGTGTAAAGACTCCTCATCTTCTTTTTGTGGATAATTTATAACTGCATAGTTCATCAAATGAGGAACTGAAAGCACAACTGCAAGTGGTCAGATCTTTTTCCAATGATATAAGAATGTCATTTGGTCTTGATAAATGTGCAAAAGCAACATTTAAAGCAGGAAAACTACAGTGCCAAGAAAATATCAGTCTGGGAACAGGAATGTAATATAAAGGAACTTGAGCAGCAGGGGGTGCATAAATATTTTGGAACTGATGAGGGAGCAACAAAACAAAACATGAAAAATGCGAACAAAACTCAAATAAGGCATATTTAAAAGACTAAAATCTGTACTGAAAATAGCTCTGACATCCTGGAACAAAGTTCAGGCCAATTTGTTCTTCTTGTTCTAACTTACGGTGAAAGACTGTCTCCAAAAGGTACTGGATCAGTTAAATCGGAAAACAAGAAAAGTGGTTCAATGATTTATAAAAATTAGTATATACCAAGATTATACATTCTGCATTCTGAAGGAAGTGTGGGCCTCCTCAAAATTGATTACATGAATAGATCTGCGATTGTAGGCCTGCATACTTCACTAGATCCAAACACAGTAAAAGTTTTAAAACATGGGGAGAGTAAGTCTAAGATGACTTCCGTGCTTACTTTACCAGAAGCATGTCGGTGTCAAGTGAGAATAGAAATCAAACCAGAAGTAGACAAAAGTCAGCAACAACTGATGTGCCAAAAAAAAAAACAAAAAACAAAAGAAAGGAGCAGATGAGAAGGCAAGAAATGTGGAAAAGGGATAAATACAGTTGTAAGTACAAAATACTCCTGAAACAACTCCTGTTGATCAGGAGCTAATGCAGGAATGGTTAAGGAGAGGTGAATTTAAACCAAAAAGGTTAATATTGAGGACCCAGGATAGTGGGCTACATACATGTTGGTTTACAAACTCCATTGAACATGTGGGAGAAACAGACAAATGCAGTTACTGTAGAAAAGAATTGGAAACAGTCACACAGCTTGCTGCCAGGTGTGATACACTAATGGCAGAGGGTATGCATACTGAAAGAAATAAAACACTAATGGCAGACGGTTTGTATACTGAAAGACATAATAATGTGGCAAGATTGTTCTGTTGGGAATTGTGCAAACATTACCATACTGAAGTAGCTGAGAAGCATTGGAAACATGAGCCAAAAGCATTATAGAGAATGATGAAGTTTATATCACATGGGATCATTCATTACCAACAAATATAAGCTAAGTGTGAAAAAAAAACAGATATTGTAGTCCAACAAAAGAAGACAAAAGCAATCTCGATCACTGAAAATGCTACATCCAAAGATTAGAGTGTCTTACACACAGAGACAAAAAGTCATAAAATGCCAGGATTTGCAGGCAGAAATGAGGGCAATGTGAAAGAAAGTTACCCAGACAGTAGTAGCAGGGGCAACAGGTCTCAAAAAAGAATTTACAATCATATTTAGATATGCTACCAATACATGTAACTCCATATGAATAGAATGTGTCAGTTCTGGGCACATTGTGGGTGCTGCGAAGTACAGTTTTGGATGACATCAAAGACAGAAACAATACTAATTTCATGAACTGTAATCGTACTCGCTTAGAATGGGGTCCACTCCCATTGTGGTATTAGAAACTCAAGAGATTTGGAGAAATAAAAAAGTAAGTACTAGGCTAGCTGCCCTTGGAGGTCATTTTAAACCTAGCCAATTTTCCTTCAAAGGTAAGAATCAAACATTGGGCTTTGTGCCTAAGAGGTAAATACCTTAACCATTATGCCAAGCCCAACCCCAAACCAGTGACTTACTGTAAATCAAGAATAACAGCTTTGTCGGGTGGTCATGGGCTATTTCTTCATCAACTTTACTAAAGACTTTGACTTAGCTGATATTTCCCTATCAGTGAGTACTGTTTGAATGCTATAATAAACAGACACTTCAAAGTTCTGTTAGGCTATAAGTTATACATTACTGTTCCTTTACAGAAGGAGTCAAACAGGGATCTGTATTATTCTACCCCCTCCATTTTTCTCCATTTTCATAAATTCACTGCCCTATAATCCCCCCACCTCCACGTTTCCAGTATGCAAGTGATCTGGTAACTCACAGAGCAAACATCCTCTACTGCACTTATAACAAGGATCTTGAACAAGGCTTTACCATACTTTTCTATCTTGGCACCAAGGGCTTGAGAATAGAAAATAAAGGCTGTTGAATCCTTAAGGAAATTCTGCTTTTAAATGAGAAAATACCTTTTTAAACTTGCCCAGTGCAAAAGCTTCCATGGCAACAGTGTTCTATAAAGTTCTATCCACATCACTGATACCCATCTCCAGTAGTCCAGTCCTCCTACTGAAGCATCCCAGAACTCATCATCTTCTTCTTTTTCTTTCGACTGCTCCCGTTAGGGGTCGCCACAGCGGATCATCTGTTTCCATTTCTTCCCATCGTCTGCATCTTGATCTGTCACACCAACCACCTGCATGTCCTCTCTCACCACATCCATAAACCTTATCTTAGACCTTCCTCTTTTCCTGTTACCTGGCAGCTCCATCCTTAGTATCCTTTTCCCAATATAAATCAGCCTCCCTCCTCAGAAATGTCCAAATCAAGGCAATCTCACCTCTCTGGCTTTGTCTCCAAACCGCCCAACCTGAGCTGACCATCCAATATACTCATTTCTAATCATGTCCATCCTCATCACAACCAAAACAGATCTTAACATTTTTAACTCTGCCACCTCCAGCTCTGATTCCTGTCTTTCCATCAGCGATACCATCTCCAACCCATATAACATAGCTGGTCTCATTAACATCTTGTAGGCCTTCACTTTCACTCTTACCAGTACCCGTCTGTGACAAATCACTCTTGACTCTCTTCTCCTTGCACTCCGCCGTGCCAGCACTCTTTTCTTCACCTCTCTTCCACACTCACCATTACTCTGAACTGTTGATCCCAAGTATTTAAACTCATCCACCTTCACCATTTCTACTCCCTGTTTCCTCACTATTGCTCTGCCCTCCCTCTCATTTACCAAGCCCAACATATATTCTGTCTTAGTCCTGCTGACCTTCATTCCTCTCATCTCTAGAACATATCTCCACCTGTCTATGGACTCCTGAACCTGTTGCCTACGCTCACTACAGATCACAGTATCATCCACAAACATCATAGTCCACAGGGACTCCTGTCTGATCTTGTCTATCAACCAATCCATCACCATTGCAAATAAGAAAGGGCTCGAAGCTAATCTTTGATAATCCCACCTCCACCTTGAATGCATCCATCACTCCTACAGCAGACCTCACCGCTGTCACACTGCCCTCGTACATATCCTGTACCATTCTTACATACTTCTGTGCTACTTCTGACTTCCTCATACAATACCACAACTCCTCTCTATGCATACTATCATATCTTTTCTCTAAGTCCACAAAGGCAAAATGCAACTCCTTCTGACCTTCTCTATACTTCTCTATCAACACCCTCAAAGCAAAATTCATATCTGTAGTGCTCTTTCCTGACATGAAACTGTTCTGCTGCTCACTAAATATCACCTCCCATAATTTCATGCTGTGGATGATCAGTTTTATCCCTCTGTAGTTACTACAGCTCTGCAAATCACCCTATTCTTAAAAATCAGTACCAATACACTTCTTTTCCACTCCTCAGGCATCCTCTCACTTTGCAAGATTTCATTAAACAATCTGTTTAAAAACACCAGTGCCATCTCTCCTAAACATCTCCATGCTTCCACTGGTATATCATCTGGACCAACAGCCTTTCCATTTTTCATCCTCTTGATAGATGTCCTTACTTCCTCCTTGCTAATCCATTGCACTTCCTGATTCACTATCCGCACATCATCCGACCTTCTCTCTCTCTCTCTTTCTCTCTCTGATTGTCTTCACTGATCAGCCCCTCAAAGTACTCTTTCCATCTGCTCAACACACTCTCCTTGCTTTTGAGCACATTTCTCTCTTTATCCTTTATCATCCTAACCTGCTGCACATCTTTCCCAGCTCAGTCCCTCTGTCTAGCCAATTGGTACAGGTCTTTTTCTCCCACCATAGTGTCCAACCTGTCATACAACTTGTCTTATCCTTAGCCTTCACTACCTCTCTCTTCACCTTATGCCTCATCTCCTTGTATGCCTGTCTACTTTCTTTATCTCTCTTTTGCCAGATCAAATATGTGGAAATCAATACAGATTTCCATACTGGATCGGTTGAGGCCTGGGTTAACAATGATCGCCAAAAGTACTGTTAAGCAACAGGGTGCTGGTGGAAATTGGGCTGCTGTTGGCTGATACTCTCCTGTACTTCCTCATTCCACCACCAGGTCTCCTTCTCCGCATTCCTATGTCCAGATGTCACACCAAGCACCTTTCTAGCTGTCTCCCTTACCACCTCTGCTGTGGCTGCCCAGCCATCTAGTAACTCTTCAATGCCACCCAGTGCCTGTTTTATCTCTTCCCTGAACTCGACCTTACAGTCATCCTTTTCAACTTCCACCATTTGACCCTTGGCACTGCCCATTGAAATCCACTCCAATCACCAGTCTCTCACCCTTGGGTACACTCTCTACCACTTCATCGCTCTAAATTTTTCTTTCTCATCAATCGTACATCTCTCCTCCTCTGGGCATGCCTTCCTCCTCTTCTTGTCCTTCTCCTTCAGCCAACAGCAGCCCAATTTCCACCAGCACCCTGTTGCTTAGCAGCACTTTTGGCAATCATTGTTAACCCAGGCCTCAACCGATCCAGTATGATAATTTGTATTGTTTTCCACATATTTGATCTAGCAAAAATTTTACATCGGATACCCATCCTGACTTAACCCTCTCCATTTATCTGGGCTTGGGACTGGCATGAAGAAATACACTGGCTTGTGCATCCCCTAGTGGCTAGGTTCCAGAGCTCATCTACCAATAACTTTTAATTCCCTTCTCAAATCAGACTTGTCCTCTTTCCTCTCCCATCCCATCCCACCATCACCTACAGTGGCTTACACTTAGGAAGCTTCATATTTAATTCCTTCTGCTCTTATCTTTCCAACCTCTTCCTGACTGCTTGAAATCTTCTAAATATTTGTAGAAAAGATGTCTGTGTGATGACACTATTCTGCTACAATGTACTGTACTATCCTCTGTGATTCTTGTATAATTTTGCACCTTATTACAAATTGCCATTTGGTTACAATAATTGTTAAAGTGTTTGCAATAGTGCTTAACCAATCTATGCATTTGTTACCAACAATTTATGTTTGTAAATCATGTTACCTTTTTTTAATTCCCTTCCAGACTGAAACTGAAAGTAGTGTTTTTAATTACAAAAAGTAATTTAATTAATGTCTATATTTTGTTTTACAGGATTCAAGGAATGTCATTTCAAGAAGTGACGATGTTGCTATTCAGCTATGTTATACCGAGAAGCACACCAATATTTTGGGGAGTTTGCATCCAGTATTGTAGCATGTCTAGAGCAAGTCTACAGTTGTATCCCTGCAGATATTTGCTCTTTCTCCACAGTGTAGTTTCTGTTTCACATGTTATTGGCTATTAGACTATGTTGTGGGCCTCCCTTTGCATACAAACTGTGGATCTGAAATCCACACAGTACGTAATTGTGTATATTAATACCTCATTGCACATGACCCACAGCATGAATTGTACTTCTCTCTAGTACATGAATTAGGCTATATAGCCACCACACACAAAATTATAGGTTCACAGGTTCATAGGTTCATACTAGGCTATCTGCCTTAGGGCAATTATAAGCCTAGCCAGAGTGCATTTGGCTTTCGCCACTCATTTTAAATTAATTTTGCTATGCCCTTTTTCGAGGTTAGTATACTGTGCCTCTGTCTAACAGTGACACAGAAGTGATACCCGGGGTAAACCTACGATCTCCCATCCACTCATCAAGATTCCTCTTGAAGAGAGTCAATGAGGGACTCTGCCTAACCTGGACTGGGATTTTATTCCAGAGTGAAGGGAGCCTCTGGGTTATGAATCTGTCCCTCCAGCATGTCCTATTTATTTCAGTGCTGAGGTTCAAGTCTCTCAAGCATGTAGCTCGATGGGATTTGGATTTTCTGAGGTGCAGCATGTCCATTAATTCCAGGTTGGACATGGCTTTATACGTCAGGCACAGATCGCCTCTGAGCAGGCGGTATGCCACTGAGTAGAGCTGGAGTTTCTTTAACCGGGCAGCATATGGCATCTGTTTGAGCCCTTTGATCCTCTTGGTGAGGTACTTTTGGGGTCTTTCCAGTTGCTGCAGGTGTCTGGTAAGGTACATCCCAAAAGGGGCATTGTACTCAATTATGGGCCTGATGAGGGATGAGTAAAGAGGCACGATGACCTCCCCTGATCTAGATGTGAATCCCTTCATGATTAGGTGGGCTATATCAAATGTTTTTCTAACCACTTTGGCCATGTGGTTGTCAAATGAGAGATTGCTATCAACTTGGGGCCCCAGGTCCCTAATTACTTCTTCTTTATTTAATGGATTACCACCTATGTGGTAATTTGTGGGCACTTTGTTTTTGCCAAAGGGGATGACTATACACCTTTTGGCGTTTAGCTTGAGGCCATGGCTCTGGCACCAGTTGACTGTTTTTCTGAGGCCCTTTTGGAGGATGCTTGCATCAGCTGGAGAGTCTATTATGGCGGACAGTTTGCAGTCATCTGCGAACTTGGTTAGCCACAGTCATTCCGTGTTGGCCTGTACCTCCGAGAAATATATACCGAACAAGAGAGGTCCCAGGACTGAGCCTTGTGGGATGCCACTTGTAAATGGTTTGGAGTCTGACATGGCTCCAGCAATTCTAACCATGTGGGTTCTGTCCTTGAGCCAGTTTGCAACCCATCTAGTGACATAGGGGTTTATATTTAAGCTGGTGAGCTTATCTATAATGCCCAAGTGCGGTATTGTATTGAAGGCTTTTGCGAGGTCCAGGTAGACTGTGTGGACCACCTTCCCCTCGTCAATGGCCTTGGTGACTGTTTCAAAGAAATCGACCAGGTTTAAGAGAAAGGATCTGCCCTTAACAAAGCCGAACTGGGTAGGATTCAGTGTCTGTAGGTCCCCAATATCTTTATTTATGAGGTCCATGATGATCCTTTCCATAGCTTTGCAGACCAAGCTAGTCAGGCTTATGGGGCAATAGTTTCCCGGATCCGTTGAGGCACCACCTTTGTGGAGAGGGACCACTGTTGCTGTACGCCACTCTTTGGGTACATATCCTGTAGTAAGGCTGAGATTGAACAGTAGTTTTAGGTTTGGGTTTAGCTCTTCTTGGAGTTCATGTAGGACGCAGCCCGGGACACCATCTGGTCATATTGATGCTGTGTTTTTCGCTTTGGAGAGGGCGGCTCTTACCTAAGCATCTGAGATGTCAGGGGGGCAGCACTCTGCTGGGATAGATATTTGCCCTTTTGGTGGGGAGGGGGTTTGCTCTGAACCTATCAGGTAGGATGTTGGCAATGTCTGTGGGTTCGGTGTATTTTTTGTCATTTTGGACTAATTCTGAGCATATCTGGGAATTCCCACCCAGGTTCCTAACATAACTAAAGAAAGCCTTGTGATTATCCTTAGTGTCCTGTGCAATTTTTCTCTCGTAGCTGGCCTTAGCCGATTTTATGAGTGCCTGTAGTTTTTTTGCTAATACTGATCAGAGATGCCTTCCCTTTTTGGGATTTTGCTCTATCATGTAGTAGCTTCCT
Organism: Protopterus annectens; assembly: GCF_019279795.1. Taxonomy (NCBI): domain Eukaryota; kingdom Metazoa; phylum Chordata; order Ceratodontiformes; family Protopteridae; genus Protopterus; species Protopterus annectens. The sequence continues at coordinate 1,108,389,209 of NC_056726.1, forward strand.
CCTTCTATTGTATATTTTGTTTATGGCTGGGGTCCACCAGACAGGATGTCTGTCTTTGGAGGATTGGGTCTTGGTTTTATTTGGGATTCCATGATCTATGCATTCCTGAAGGTGTTCATAGAATGTGTTTATAAAGGATTCTGCGGTCTGGGCCGTATTTTCCACAGGCCCGGGGGCTTTGAAGGATTCCAAATCGGTTTTGAGGAGTGTGAAATTTGCTTTAGAGAAGTTTTTCACTGTGGTTTTCTGGGCAGGGGGTGGGGTCGGGATGTGAATATCCAGTGAGATTAGTTTATGGTCTGATCTTACCAGTGAGGGATACACTTCTGGTCTGTTGCATAGAGTCCCCATGTTGGTGATGATCAGGTCCAGTATGTTTTCCCCTCTTGTGGGGAGTAGTTGAAGTCACCCAATATAATGGTGTTTGGAGAGACCTTCATATTTTCCAGTGTTCTCAGGAAGGCTGAGTGGGGTTCCTGGGTTTGGGAGGGTGGTCTGTAGCAGGCTATAAACTGGAAGGCAGTTTTACCCACTGTTAGTTGCACATGGATAGTCTCTGATGCTTCGTGCTGTGCCTCCAACCTGGAGGTGTGGGTATCTTTGACGAATATTGATACTCCCCCTCCTTTTGTGGTTCGGTCCAAGTTGCGAATTGCACCAACAATTTGCATGGATGATTGAAACAAACAGACAATGCTTAGTGCTAAATTTATGACACAGGAATTTTAGAGATGGTGGTGAATTAGAAAGAAAAAGAAAAGAAAAAAACAAAGCATGTGATAAAATCTTTGAAAAGAAAAATGACTGGGATTTAGTGAGGAAGAACATTTTTGGAGTGAGATATGAGTCCTTGAATTTAGACAGAGGCTGAGGAAAAAGACATACCTGTATCCTGAGAGGGTGTTTAATGCACTGAATTTTATGGTCTGTTTTGAGGGCACAATTTGTTTTTGTGCTTTGCAAATCAAGTGAATTTAAAGGGTACTGTTTTTACTGCATTTAAAAAAGTAGAGGCAATAAAAAGTAGAACATTAAATAAAAATGATGTCTGTAATTTTTTAAATCCTATTCTCTGTTTCTCTCTCTCTATACACACACACACACACACACACACACACACACACACACACACACACACACACACACACACACACACACACACACACACACACACACACACACACACACACACACACTCGTGCTGTGTGTATATATCTATATGTATATATATATATATCTGTGTGTGTGTGTGTGTGTGTGTGTGTGTGTGTGTATGTGTGTATGAATCTACTGACAATCAGATCATCAGTAGAACAACACTCACCATGTCAACAAAAAACAACAACAACAACAAAAAATATTAAAAAAGCATTGACAACACATTGTGCAAGCTCTGTGACATAACCTTGGAGTATGCAAGTCAGAAACACTATTTTTCAGGGGGCAATGCCTTGTCTTTTACTATGTGAGGAGCTATGCTCTCCATATCCCCTGCTCCTGAAATAAACCACCAACTAACTCCAACATTGCACAGTTTTATTTATTTATTTATTTAATATTTGTTTACTTGGAAAGCCTGACTGGATACAAGTCCTTTTTCTGTGGAGGCCTGGGGAGAAAAGCTCCACAAAAGTGACAAACATTTACTAACAAGAATTACATAATACATCAAGAATATATCATATTAGTACATCAGATTATATCATATTAGTACATCAGATTATATCATAGTAATACATCAAGAATATATCATATTAGTACATCGGATTATATCATATTAGTACACAAGAATATATCATATTAGTACATCAGATTATATGAATACCCACGCTGGTGGTGCTGCGGTAGCATTGTCACCTTACAGTAAGATGCTGTCCGGTTCGATTCTCAGCTAGAGCGTCTTCTGCGTGGGGACATGTGTGAATGGGTGTACCTTCGTTGAAGGTTGTGCATCAGACCTGGCAAGCCGATAATAAAAAGCAACTGCCAATCATTAGCGGACCAGAGTTCCGCTGTGGCGACCCCTAACCGGGAAAAGCCGAAAGACACAAAGTACATCAGATTATATCGTATTAGTCACAAACAGTAACAGAGAAAATTACAAGACATCAGTGAAGACTGTACCATAACAACCGAGTACATTGAGAATACATTGATTTCTACATATTATCTCTGTGATGTTGGAAAGAAATGCTAAGACATTTAAAGCATGAGTAGGCAGAGTAACCTCTGAGTAGCAGTAGAGCTGCAGTGAGGGAGGGAGGTGTGGTGCAAATTGCTTAGGGGGAAATAGACAGTTAATGTGTTTAGATTTAAGCAAGAGTGACTTAAGTTGTTTTTTAAAGTGATAAATCGATTGTATGTCAGGGGGAAGGGAGTTCCAATGCCTAGATTTAGTTGCTGGATAGAGGGACTGGCGAGCTATGTTGTTAATTTTGTTACTACCATCCCATTAGCCTGACAAGCCTGGTCTGCAAGGCCATGGAACGTATCATCTTGGAGCTTATAAACAAAGACATAGGTAACCTCCAAACCCTGGACCCACTCAGTTTGGTTTTGTAAAAGGTAGATCATGTCTACTAAATCTGACTGACTTCTTTGAAGCAGTCACTAGAGCTGTAGATGAAGGCAAGGTAGTGCACACAGCCTATCTTGACCTCGTCAAAGCTTTTGATACCATCCCCCACTCTGGAATTTGTAGATAAACTCACTAAACTGAGCATAAATCCCTATGTCACAAGATGGGTGGCCAACTGGCTCACTGACAGAACCCACAAAGTAAAAGTAGCCAAATCCAAGTCCAACTTCAGACGAATGATGAGTGGAGTACCACTGGGTTCGGTCCTGGGTCCTCTCCTGTTCGGCATCTACTTCTCTGAAGTTCAGGCCAACACAGAAGGTCTTTGGCTAACAAAGTTCGCAGATGACTGCAAACTGGGAGCCATAATAGAATCACCTAATGATGTAGACATTCTACAAAAGGACCTCACAGAGACAGATGCTTGGTGTCAAAGTCATGGCCTCAAGCTCAATGCCAAGAAGTGCATTGTCTTCCCCTTTGGGAAAAACTCGGTACCCATGAACTACCACATAGGCGGTAGCTCACTAAACACAGAGTGTGATAAGAGACCTCGGGACACAGGTGGACAGTAGTCTCTCCTTTGATAACCACATCACCACAGTAGTCAGGAAATCCTTCTACGTGGCATGCTTCGTCACAAAAGGTTTCTTCTCTAGAAAAAAGGAGGTCATCGTTCCTCTCTACTCATCCCTCATCAGACCCATTATAGAGTACAATGCCCCGTTTGGCATGTATCTCACAAGACACCTACAACAACTAGAAAGGCGACAGAAATACCTCACTAAGAGGATTACCGGCCTCAAACAGATGTCATACACAGACCGTCTCAAAAAACTCCAGCTCTACTCCCTCGCATATTGCCTACTCAAAGGCGATATCTGCCTAACATACAAAGCTATTTCAAACCCAGAGCTGTTGGATATGCTACACTTAAAGAAATTCCAATCTCTCTGAACCACACACTCCAGGGACCTAAACCTTGTCACCACAATAAACAGAACATGCTGGAGGGATAGATTCCTGTCCCAGAGACGTCCCATACTCTGGAACAAACTACTCATTCATGTCAAGCAAAGCTGCTCATTGGCCCTCTTTAATAAAAATGTTGACGACTGGATGGGAAATAGAAAATTCCCCCTGGGGATCAGTTCCGTGACACTACTTGACAGGGACACAGGAAAATAATTTTCTTGGGTGGTGAAAGCCAGAGAACCTTTTTGGCTAGGGTTATATAGGCCCAAGGGCTGATAGCCTAGTACATACCTATGAACTTATGAAGTTGTTAACAGAGCTTTATTAGTTGAGCGAAGAGGACTGGTGCTAGTATAGTGTTGCACTAGAGACTGTAGAGCAGGGACTTTTTCAGGTTGGTGTATTAGAGTGTGCAGGGTAACAAGTTGGTTAGAAGTAAATAGGTTGAGTAGTTTGAGCCAGTTTAAGTGTTTGAGCGCTGAACAATGGTGTTCTCTATAGTTTAGGTCAGTAGCAAATTTATTCTATTGTAGAAGCTTTCCAATTTTGCACAATACCAGGAAAAGACATATTCTCTCACCCTAGTGTCATAGCAATCTAGCACCAAAGTTGATCAGGTTTCCTTTTGATCAAATTAAGCAGCCAGGACAGCTATCAATTTTATCACCAGTCAACCAACTTAACTAGAGCCAAATATATCTCTGTATCCATATATATATATATATATATATATATATATATATATATGTGTGTGTGTGTGTGTGTGTGTGTGTGTGTGTGTGTAAAGCAACAGAACCAACACCACTGCAATGTCCAGCTTGCTTTCTCTGAATTCCATAAAACACATTTTCATCTTTATCAATGCATTAAAAGGCCAGGTAGCTGCTTGTACTGATTTTAAGAGCAGGTTTAGGGTTCATTATGGGGAATTTGCTAGTTCCCTCATTGCCTGTATTCCCAACTATGTGTAGATATTTGGGGGTGCGGTAATGCATGTTCCCCAGCAATCAGAGGACAGCGTTGAGTGACACATCATGTCATTTGCTCCCAGCATGTCATCAAAAACTAATATAAGGACACCTTTCCTTTTTTTCTTTTTTTACATTATTTTGTGATCCCAATGTTAGTGCTTTTGCCTGTGTAAATAGTATATTTAAACATGCTGTCCTACATGCAGATAGAAGTCGAGGACAAACAAAAAAAATAATAATAAATAAATAAATCTTCTCCTTTGACAACTGTGGCAAACATCATGCAACAAATTAAACAAGCAGGTTACTACAGGTAATACAAAAAACATGAGGAGCTGAAACACATCATCCCTAAATTCCAAATGAAATATGATCTATCGCGTCCTTAACACCTTGCACCCTGGATGCCTTCCTAGGTACACCACTGTTGTTGTTGTTTGTCTTTTGGCTTTTCCTGGTTAGGGGTCACCACGGAGGAACTCCGGTCCACTAATGATACTGCCAAATTAAAAAAACAGCTGGTAGGTCTGACTCATAGCCTGGAATCTGTGATCTGTCCTTTCACACTCCAGCTTCAAATCTGCCATGCATTTATCTTGTAAAATCTGCCTCTTTCATTTGTTATTATGGGTAGTAAAGGCCTCCACTGTTAAAGACACGACAAAATGGACGGAGAAACACAAAACCCAGCAAACTGCAGAACCTACAAATAGGATATCACTGAGACTTCTAGAATGTTTAATAACTCTGCTGAAACCACTATGAGCACGCTGCACGACAACAGATGATCTCTGCCCTTTTCGTACACCCCGATATCGTCACAATACTTCAACATTCACATTTAGCTTCTAGATGTAAAACAAAGGCCACAGGCTTCTTTACAGTCCAGAAAAAGAAGACAGTGGCTGGCATACGAACTCCTGTGAAGTCAAATACATGACAGGAAAAAAGGCCAGTCCTGCAGTTGATCTGAACCCAACAATTAAACACAAATGGCAAAACATTTAATATCAAATGGAAAACAAACACTAATAAAGCAAAACATGCTACATACATTTTTTTTGTTCGCATTTAAAGTATTGTTTGTGAGATTTTGTCATTCAGTATCTGTGATAGAAGATGCCAAAGTAAAATGAGAAAGAATGTAAACAATAATCATGCAAGACCTACCTGAATCTTCTAGAAATGACATACATCCTGTATCCCAATAACATTGTGTCAAATTCCTTCCTCAAAGTCTGCAAAGGATCCATATGTATCTTTAGTAATTATGCTACTTTACTCAATAGCAGTGACTATAAAAAGAAAAAAAATAGCTTGCCATAACTAAACTAGGGTCTGAGAAAAAAAGAGGGTTTCTTCCTTTAAAGTACCTTTGTCTTCTATGGTCAATATGTGTTGCTTTACTGAGCAGACTGCATGATTAACTCCACAACACACCAGGACCCAGGACTAAACAACAATTGCAAAACATGATGTTGGACTGGAAAGAAGATGGTTGCAGTCAGAATGTAATAAAAAATATTTATAAGGACAAACACGTTTGTGAAAACCAAAAATTAAGTGCTTCTATCTGTATATAACACTTGACTTCTTCAGAATTAAAACATTACATCCAACAACAGTTTTAAACTAACCTTGTAACAAGTCCCATGGCCCATAACAACCCAATAAGATTATTTGTTTCATTGACCAATTGAAAAACAACTCTAAAATCAAGAACCAATGAAGCAATGGTCTATTCATGGATGAATTGAAACAGAGATACCAGATCTGAGACTAATGGAAAAAGACCTGATTCTTTTTGTGGGACTCGAACATTTCACATGTAAAATTAAAACCTGTCCTGGCACTATATGAAAAATCATTTCAAAACACATTAACTGAAAAAAATGATCGCTTCGTCAAAAAAATCATGGTGTTGTACTTGAATTGTCATGATACTTCACGATGCTCAACTAGGTCTTCCCTCAGTCCCACATTAACTAATTGGGAAACAAATCTTAAAACAATAACCAATAGAACAGTGGTTCTTTTGTTAACAATTTAAAACACAGATACAAGGTCTGACTCCAACAGAAAAGCACAAGTTTTACTATAATAATCAAACAGTTGAAATATGAATAAAAAAACCTGCATTACATAAGAAATCAATTTCAAACCACTTGAAATGGAAACGTGGTCAGTTAGGCCAAAAAAAAATCATAGCATTGAACTTAATCTGCCACAGTACTTCAAACTGTTCGATTGAGTATTCCCTCAGTCCCACTTTAAATAATTAGAAAGCAAGCGCTTTAACAGGAACCAATAGAACAACAGTCATTGCACTGAGAAGTTAAATCACAAACCAGGTTCATAGTAGACTGCCTAGTCATGCAGGATGAAGAGCAGATCAAGTACAACGCCATGATTATTTTGAACTAACCGATCATGTTTTCAGTAAAAGTGTTTTTGAAACTGACTTTTCATATACTGCAGGCTTTACTTTATACAGTATGTTAAATGCTCAATTCCTACAAAAAAGAATTAGGCATTTTTTCCTTTGTCTCAGATCTGGTATCCGTGTTTCAATTTGTCCATGAATAGACCATTGATTCATTGGTTCTTGATTGTAGAGTTATTTTTCAATTGGTCAATGAATTGGATAATCTTATTGTGTTGTCATTGGTCATGGGACTTATTACATGATTTTCTGCTGGTCCCTATGCCCAAACTGCATTATTCTCCATTTATTTGACAGGGATCTCTGGTTGGCATTGACTTAATATGTCTTTTTTATATTTGCAGTAATGTGTTGATAGCAATGTATTACACATAATCAAAGAAAAAAAAGTAATGAACCTAAATTGACTGAAATAAATATAGAAGACATCCACACACACACACACACACACACACACACACACACACACACACACACACACACACACACACACACACACACACACACACACACACACACACATATATATATATATATATATATATGTATAAAGGTTCAGCGAACATGGGGACGCGAAATGGCAGCAGTCCGATTCCCATGCCGAATGTAATTGAGAGAGAGTTCATATCAGCAAATGCACAGTGATATTCTTTGACATCTGTTTGATGAATACAGATTGAGGTACAGCGTCGATTGAGAAATGTATCATTTTCCTCACTGCAGTGTGATCTCAGAGTTGGAATCTACAGTTTGCAAAATGTGCAGGGGAAGGTAAAGCCTCTGCTAAAATATGAATGCCAGTGTAGGATGTAAACATACGTTTGCATCTATATGGATATCACTTTCCCTTATCTGCTCAGCCCCATCTCTAACAGAACTTCAACAGATCACACAAGAATCTTTCTCTTCAGTTGAAAGTTGTCTATCTAATGCTCATCTTCTCCTTAATCCAAATAAAACCAAATTCATCATCTTCCAATCTTCCAAATCTACCCCAAACACCCCACATTTCACTATTCAAGACAAGGATAATACCGCCATTCACCAACTGCCCACGCAAAACTACTTGGCGTACAGATATACAATAATCTCACATTTAACACCCAACATATCACTAACAATAAAAAAAGTTCACAAAAAATGGGTGCCTTATATAGAAGCCACCAATACTTCACCAAACCAGCAAAAATCTCTATTGCCAATTCCCAACAAATCTCCACCCTACTCTATGCATCACCCATACTTATTACCTCCTACCGCAGTCACCACTGTGTCTCCTTAGAAACATTGACTGGCTTGAACTCCCACAACTCCTACACCAAACTCAACTCAGCTTTGCTCATAAACTGGTAAACCACCCTCTCTGAATCCCATCACTCCATGCAATTCTCAAACCCTGCCACTTGTTTTGGCTCAGTTGTTCACTTCACATGTACTTTTCAATTCTCAAACCCTACCACACTTCTAAACCACTATGCTCCTGCAACAAAATCTACTCCAGGTCACCAAAGCCAAAGCCAAAAACTCAGCAGGTGAAGCACCTTTTACCTGTGCCATATCCAAGCTCTGGAACAACCTTCCCATTGCCATAACTGCCAGCCCTTCCTGCGGTCTTTTCAAGACTGTACTTAAATCTCACCTAATTTCTCACTGGCTTTGTCCTTGTCCAAACCCCGACTAATAACCCCCCCTTTTTGAATCTTTCTCTCCTTTCTCAGATTTAGACTATCCCCTCTATCACTGAACTGAAGATTACTCCCTGCTTGTTAATCCTTCCAGGATTTAGTTATCTTTTAGTCTATTATTACTATTGTTATTATTATTATCTAGTTACTGTTTAGTTATCTTTTAGTCTATTATTACTATTGTTATTATTATTATCTAGTTACTGTTTAGTTATCTTTTAGTCTGTTATTACTATTGTTATTATTATTATCTAGTTACTGTTTAGTTATCTTTTAGTCTGTTATTACTATTGTTATCTAGTTACTGTTTAGTTATCTTTTAGTCTATTATTACTACTGTTATTATTATTATCTAGTTACTGTTTAGTTATCTTTTAGTCTATTATTACTATTGTTATTATTATTATCTAGTTACTGTTTAGTTATCTTTTAGTCTATTATTACTATTGTTATTATTATTATCTAGTTACTGTTTAGTTATCTTTTAGTCTATTATTACTATTGTTATTATTATTATCTAGTTACTGTTTAGTTATCTTTTAGTCTATTATTACTATTGTTATTATTATTATCTAGTTACTGTTTAGTTATCTTTTAGTCTATTATTACTATTGTTATTATTATTATCTAGTTACTGTTTAGAAATTGTGTGGCTCAGTGTTTTACTTCTAATTTTCAATGTTTGTAATTAGAGCTTCTACTCAATTGTACTGATTTTGCTCCTGTATTACTCCATGTCATGATGACTTCTACTGTATACATACCTTTATTGCTATTGTTTTCCCATCTATCATGTCTTTCTTTGGAGCTTTTCTCCCCGGGCCTCCACTGAAAAAGGACCTGTATCCAGTAGGAATTTCCTGGTAATCAATGTAAATAAATAAATAAATAAAATAAATACATTCGATATTCAACATCAATGTCGAATCTGCTAAGTTTGTTCAGAAGATTCGACATTTCTACCTACTTAATATGCAGAAAATCGATGTTGACTTTTAATATTAAACACACAGTTTTTTTCAGTGTTGAGATTTTGATAGTGATATATATATATATATATATATATATATATATATATATATATATATATATATATACACACACATACATATATATATATATATATATATCTATATATATATATATATATATATATATATATATATATATATATATATATACACACACATACATGGGTCTACTTGACATTACCAAAATGTAAGTCGATCAAATTTCATATAACTGAGACCAAAAGTAAGAGGTTTCATATCACTGAAACTTCACTATGCCAACGTTCAGATCATGACTTAACATTTGAAATGCCGAATCTCAAACTGAGCAGAACAGGAAATCTGCTCTTTTCCACACTGTAGTGTGATCTCAGGGTTGGTATATTTAATTTGCAGGGGGTTTGGGGGGGGGGCACAGCCCCCCATGGGGGTGCAGGGAGGACCAACCCCTGTGCATCAATGTTTTATTTGGAGGTAAGTGGTTAGTTTTGCATTGAAGAATTCCTATTGAATATTCATGTTGGTGCTATAGTTACCATCATGAATATCCAGTGGGATTTTGTTTGGGTTTTGGGTTTTGGTTGGTGGGCAGGAGAACTGAACATTAATAGTGTCTGCTGTGTATATTTGTTTGTGGGTGAAAGATGTTACTAAATATTATTAATGTTTTCCTACCTTTTTGAGATGTTGTCTGACTATTCCAGGAGGTTCTTGCAACGCATGTGCTGTATTGTCTTAGGTAAAAACTACGAATTTTTAAATATACAGCTTACTTTTTACACAGGAGGAGTTTATGGCTGTGCAGTAAATACAGGCAATGCCTTACATGGTCAGTCTAATGAAAGTCGGGTAATTAAAGTTTTAGGATTTGAAGTTTTGGTGATGTGGTCTCGGTTATTTAAAAGTCGGTTATATGGTATTTCAGGTTTGTGAAGTAGACCCATACACATATATATATATATATATATATATATATATATATATATATATATATATATATATATATGGGTCCACTTTCAAATCTTGAAATACTGAAATATCAAATTTCAGTATCTTGAGATGAAAGTGTAGAAGCTACACTATTAAGAACCCGAATGTCACTTTACAGAAAGTTCATATTATTGAATTTTCAGTATACGGCACTCTGTTTTTTAATGCAACATCTACCATACAAAAAGAAACACATACATGGCCTTCCTCCCTACACTATAACAAACCTAGACAACACACACACAAACAAAACCCAACTAATCTACTTATAAGCAGAAGGGCAAGCCCCCTGCACTCCCAACACCCCCTGCTACTTATATATACCAACTCCAAGGTCACACTACCACGAATAACACAACTAATCCACCACTATGCAGCCTACACATCTGCTGCATAAACACACAATACGCATGTACAAAAATCATCCATTTCAACACTTACACAGGTACACTCTCACCTATGTACCCCAATCTACTCCTAAACCTTCCCAAAAAATAAAACTATAACAAGGTCTTACCCAAAACTCTTAAACAATAAACGCCTACCTGAATCTCTGCATATAATTACACATCAGCCACCATCTCCAAATCCCAGACAACACTGCACCTTACAGAAACAGCAACCCAAAACAAAAACACCACAACTACTGCAGATTCGATAATGTAACATTTGTGAAAGTGCAGTTTTGAGTAGTTTCACTTTTGACACTCTTGAGATACTGAAATTCAATATTTTAGTATTTTGAGATTGGAAAGTGGACTCACATATATATATATATATATATATATATATATATATATATATATATATATGTGTGTGTGTGTGTGTGTACACATACACACACACACACACACACACACACACACACACACACACACACACACACACACAGACACAAATACACAAATCCTCTCTGAGTTTGTACAAGAAAATGCTTAGAAAATGATTTCTAAAATTAAGTGCATATCAAAATTGCATATTCCTCATTCTGAAGGCGGTATGAGCCTCTTAGAAATTGATTGTATAGATGCACAATCATGGGTCTACATACATATCTGCTGATGTAACCAGATGCAAACATGGTGGAAGTTTTGAAACGTGAAGATAAACTGTCTGTCATGACTTCTCTGTTTACTTTAGCAGAAGCATATCAGTATCAAGAGGAATGGAAATTAGACCAGAAGAAAAAAATATCCAGCAGCAACTGAATGTTTCCAAAACCAAAAGAAAGAATATAAGGAGAAGGATCAGGTGAGAAGGAAGAAAATGTGGAAAAGCCATGAATATCGTGGGAAGTACAGAGATCTCCTGAACAACCTCATGCTGATCAGCATTTGATGCAGGTACGGGTGAGCAGAGGGGAATTGAAACTCGAAGGTAAAAGGTTGGTAATGGTGACTCAATCTAGAACAACATATACATCACACCTCTCAACCTCTAAGTGCAAGAAATCTGGACAAAGCTAAAACTTAAAGACATAATATCAGGGACTAGAAACCCATTTTCAGTGGAGGCCTGGGGAGGAAAGCTCTATAGATTAGTAATTGAATACAAAAAATAGGATTGAGAATCGACAAATTGTCATATGACATATTAACATAAATGATAAGAAATAACAAGAACAGCAAAAAAGCATAAACTTTATAAATATGGATTTTAACAAAATTCCGAATGTACTCCCAACATGAGATGTATGATGGCATCATAGCAATTAGAAAGGGAACTACAATTACTGCTCTTATAATCCTACAAAATTGTTAGAATTATTGGGTTTGTGTTATCAAGTATTTTCTTTTCTTTAAAAATCATTTTTATTAAATTTTGTTAATAAATATAGACATAAAGTATTAAAAATAAACAATATATAACATAATAACTATTTACAAAAATCCAGACCAAGAAGCATTGTTTACATGTAATCTATGCCTAATTTAATGTTTAACTGCTGCCACTTCTTCAGCAGTTCAGGGTATGCGTTCCCATAGGAGGGCATTTATAAAATCCTGAGCCCTCTGGGAACAATACCTCTTTTGATGTATGCAAGAAAACTAAAGCGTTGCCACTGCAAATGCTTAAAGGTATTCACCTTTCTCTCCAATAGTTGTAAAGTCCTGTTGAATTCCATAGTACCTTCTAGGCCTAGATATGGCAATTTCATCAAGTTCTATTAAGTCTCTTATTGATATTGAGACTAATCCTCTGTTGAGCTACGTGGAATCAATGAATCCTTTTGCTATGGATGTCTGTCCGTTGGCTGTAGAAGGTACTATAGATTACATGTGCCTTATGAATGACTTTTTTATGGGCATTGAAGAAGATCTAAAGAAAGAGAGTTATATGCTTGAAAATAATCTTTTGGGTATGTCAGCCTTTTCGAGTTTATCCAATGAATATCAGCGTATGCTAGATAGTATGCATACACTTGACTCACGTATGGAAGCGACCAAGAAACATAAGTTGGAGCGCGACATTAACGATTTTAAAAAAGGTAACATCTTTTCTTGGCCAAGGGAAGGGACTGCTTTATATATTAATAAAAATAAATCTCAGAATAAAGCGCAGATCAAGGGTAACCTTGATACATTGGATGATGTATGCAATATAACTGAAAAGAACGTTGAATCTACTCTACAAAAGAAGAAGAGCCACCCGCCCTTAGAGGAGATTGGTCTAGTCCAGTCAAATTCCAGTCCATTGAGCGTAGATACTATTACTCCCACAGAGGGGAAGTCTGCACCTCCAAATGATGGCGTCCATAACGTAGCTGGGAAGAAAACGCAGCAACTTACTTTTAATTTTCAAAGTAAGCGGTTCCAGTTAGAGCAACCAGAGGTTGTTAAAGAACGTGTCGCATATCCAAGGGGGACTCCAGCGACTCAGGTTGGAACTTCAAGTAAGCGAAAGAATGAAAGCCCTTTATGGGCAGGCAAACAGAGCCGGAGATTTTCAGAGGTACGTTGAATTTGTCTAAATTTGAATTAGGAGTGGCTCATTATTCAGTTCTATCCAAAGGACTTAATTTTATACCTTCCTGTGGGGATGATTTAGTCTCTGCTTTGACTGACTTGAAAATCTTCACTAGGCTAGTGAATTTAAAATTACTTTTTGGTAATTCTACAGTCACTGTGGGAACTTATAAGTGTAATAGTACATTTATTCCTGTGAGTACACCAATTGTTAAAGCTTTTCATGATTTATGTGAAGCACAAATTAGAGTTCTGTATAACACACCTGTTAGAAAGAAAAACTTTAATTTAACTTATGAAGAGTTTATGGCGCTTAAGGATCTACAATCTTGTAAGGACATTGTTATCAAACAAGCGGACAAAGGGGGCGTGGTTGTCGTTATGGACCATGTTAAATACATGTTAACTATGTCACTTTTACTCCAGGATGCTAACGCTTTTAAATGTATTTCAAATATGGATGTGAAGAAGTGTGTTACATATGTTAATATGGTTATATATGAACTGCAGTTAAATAATGATATAGATTTGGATTTATTCAATTATCTTACTGTTTCCTGCCCAGTGATTCCACATCTTTATGGTATCCCTAAGATTCATAAATCTATGGTGGATCCACCTATGAGACCTATTGTCTCAGGGGCAGGTTGGGTGACTGAGCCCATCTCTATATATTTGCATGAACAATTACAGCCTTACTTGACCGCATGTGAATCAATCCTTGGGGACACTTTTGATTTTTTGCAAAAGCTATGTACTTGGTATAGTACAGAGAAGGAAGTGTTAGCTAGTAGAAAATATTATTTGGTCACATTAGATATTGTGTCACTCTTTACTGTCATCCCGAATGACATCGGGATTGACTTATTGGGAGAGTTTTTGGTGTCACAAAGTAGTCCTAATTATACTAAGATCAATAATATTTGTACTCTGATGGATGTTATACTCAGGAATAATGTTTTTCTATTTAATGAGTGCTTGTATCTTCAGCTCACAGGGGTGGCTATGGGTACCTCCGTAGCCAACACATACGCTAATCTAGTACTCTACCAATGGGAGAGAAAGCATATGTTTAGTGATAAAAATCCATTTAGAAATAAAATTAAGTTCTTTCAGCGATTTGTGGATGATTGTTTTATGCTGTGGGAGGGAACATCCGGGGAATTGAATAGTTTTCTGGACCACCTAAATTCAGTTTCTTCATTTTTGAAGTTTAAAATGGTGATGTCAGACACTGATATCACATTTTTGGATTAACCTGAAGTTAGATAAGGGATTGTTGCATACTAGTGTCCATAGGAAGGATGTTTGTTCTGGTAGGTACACGCATTTTAGTAGCATGCATGCACCGCATACATTCAGGGGTACCGTGAGCTCCCAGCTGTGTAGACTGAGTAGGCTTAATACTGATGATCATTGTTTTGAGGTTCAGTTAGATGAGATGCTTAAGGATTTTATTTTTAGTGGATATAACAGTCAGATGTTGTCTGAACATAAATGTAAGGTTTTGGAAGAAAGGAAGACGGTGTTGAGGCCAATATTTTTACATGATTTTACTAATGTAGATGATAATACACGTGATGTATGATAATAAAGTACTTTTTAGATATGTGACTTCTTATAACATAAGGATGCCATCTATAAGACAGATTATATCCGAAAATTGGGTTGTTTTAATGGCATCTGATGACCTTAAGGTCATCTTAGGTCCTAAACCGTACTATGCATATAAGAACATGAGGACTCTTAAGAGTTTATTGTGCTATAAAGACTTTGGTAGTACTGTGAATATATCTATGCCTGCTAAGCTAGGTACATATAAGTGTTTTAATTGTTCTTGTTGTGATGATATATTTGGTACTGAAAGTGAAACCTTTGAACATCCTGTAAATGGCAAGAGATATAGGTTTAAAACATCAGCAACTTGTATTACCACTCATGTGGTTTACCTGGCTACGTGTGTAGCCTGTTGTGCATTTTATGTAGGCAAAACTACACGTAAATTAAAGGAAAGGATTATCGAGCACAAGTCTGAGATCAGAAGGTGCTATGAAAGGAATGCTTTGTATAAGCATATAGCTGATCTTGGGCAGCAGAATTCCTTTAAGTTTAGGGTAATTGATTCTGTTAAGCCTACACTTAGGGGTGGAGATCTAAATAATCATTTGGAGATTAAAGAATATGACTGGATTCTGAGACTGGCTAGTGATTCTACACCTGGCCTAAATAGTATGGTTAGTTTAAAACCAATATTGGTTAAGCTTAGCAGATCTAGATTGTGATATGTGTTTTAATATATTTGTTTTAAATTGTACTCTCTTTTGTTAATGTATTCATGTTGTTTTAATTTTATCATGTGACTATTTGGCTGCTGGTCATATGATTTGTTTGGACCTATATAAAGCAATGGTATATCTTGTATGTGTTAGTATTGATGAAGGATTGTATCCAAAAGCTTTACTGTTTTACATAAAGTGTTTTACCTATATTGGTTTCCTGTTCAGTTTTTGCTGGTTTGTTTTGGCGTCTGTGACTGATATTTAAAGCAATCTTACAAGAATTGGCTGATTTTTTTTTTTTTTATCAAGGGGCTATCTTGCCTTGGAAAAGAAGAATATTTATATATATATATATATATATATATATATACACACACACACACACACACACACACACACACACACACACACACACACACACACATACGTACATGCCTACTACTGAGAAAACAGTTTTTAAATCTGAGAAAGGTGATTGTAAGAATAATGAACCAAGGATGGCAGTAGATGTTATTTATTTATTTATTTCTTTTACATTTGTTTACTGGGAAAGCAGGTCCTTTTTCAGCAGAGGCCAGGGGAGAAAAGCTCCAAATTTACATAGTAAAATCATAGAACAATGTATAATAATAATTTGACACAATACGGAAGTAATTCAAAAGAATAGCAAGTAGTACAAAAATAGTAGTAAGTAGTACAAAACAATGATTATAGCATGAAGAGGTAGCAGTAAAACTGCAACCACCCTGTCATGGATAACATTTTACATACTGGAGAATAATGTCAGGTTATAATAATTCTATACTATCTCGATCTTGATCTACATAACACTTAGTGTGGATGCAGTTTTTTTTTTAAGATTATTAGTAATAACTAGAAAATATTGCAACATAACAAATTAGCAGTTGTAGGGCAGCCACAGTGGTGCAGCAGTTAGCATTACCGCCTCACAGCAAGAGGTTCTCTGGTTCAATCCTCGGCTGGTGTGCCTTCTGTGTGGAGTCTGCATGTCCTCCCTGTGGTCGTGTGGGTTTCCTCCCACATCCCAAAGATATGCTGTAGGTGGATTGGATACTCTAAATTGGCACTAGGCATGAGTGCATGCATGCGTGTGTGTGTGTGCCTTCTGTGGAAGGTTGGGCACCAGGCTGGCAACTCGACACTGTAAAACTCCACTGCAAATCATGAGCGGACAAGTGATCCGCTGTGGCGACTCCTAACCAGGAAAAGCTGAAAGAAGAAGTAGAAGAACAAATTAGCAGTTGTGACCATTACATATAGCCAATTGTTTTTCAGTCAAAGGGGTTACAATTTTAAAAACTTGAAGAAGGATAGTGATTAGGCTCCCCTTAAAAAAAAGAATTATACGTGTATAAATAAGGACACATTTACTTGCTGCTTGAGTAAGTGATGTAGATATAACAGTAACAACTGTCATTTGTAGAACCTCATACCTCTCAACTTTGGGCAACTAATCTGGACAAAGCCTAAAATAATTGGTGGAGGTGTGAAAAATCCCCACAATAGGGACAGATATTATATATTGCTCTTATAAACTTATAAACTTGCTAAAATAACAGGGTTTCTATTAGCATGCATTTTTCTGAAGGACATGAAGTCTGAAACTGAAATATTTGTCTCCCTTCGTGTGTAATCATCCTACTTAATCCAAACCATCCTTCAGGTCAAGCAGGTCTCTGCCCCCATATCAAGCAGTGGAAATTTCAAATTTTTCTCTTGAGCACTGGGCACCCACAGACACTTGCCCTGCAACTAAAGAGACTAAATACTAATTAATCCAAACCATCCTTCATGTCAAGTAGGTCTCTGCCCCCCCAAGTCAAGCAGTGGAAATTTCATTTTTTTCTCTTGAGCACTGGGCACCCACAGACACTTGTCCTGCAACTAAAGAGACTAAATACTAATGTAGGTGCTTAACTTCCAAGTGTCTAGACAGTAATATACCTTACCTGTATTAACTTAAACAAATGTTAGTGAGTGTATTAGTACATTTCTGCTGTATAGTTCCTTAGTCAAACCTCTGTACTGATGAGTACATCACCAGGACTGAACAGCTGTATATTGCTCTCCAGTTAGTGCCCCCCAAACTAAAGTCAATTTTCTTTTGAGAAATACTCAAATCTATAAAATAGCATTTCATTTCCTCTCCTGTTTCATCTGTAACTAACCCCAGCTTTAATTCTATATCCTTTTAAGAATGTCAGAAAATTATACTCTGTGCCCATAACATAGTCTATAACTTAGTGCAAACATACAGTTTAAATTACAGTTAAAATTTCAGTTTAACATATAACAATTTAAGCTAACACTACATACTTACCAAAGCCTAAAGAAACACTTGGAGTCGATGTTAGCCCGCTTCGCTCGCCCTCACTCCGCTCGGGCTTGCTTCGCTCCCCTCCCTGCCCGTTATTCCCACCCACTCCCACTACTTCTACTTTTATTCTAACCCCTAATCACCTAACCAGTAGTCCAACTCCTAATTCCCTAACAACTAGCCTACCCACTCATCCGACCTCCCCATCCCCCAATCCAATTACATCCCACACTGATCCCACTCCCAACAACACATTCCCAGACAACACAACTCTCCCCTCACATACAACCAACCAGGAATCCTAGTTGTACTTCTGACTCAAAGTAGTATCATGTTAACCATACTCACATCCCTATCACTAGCTCTACAATCGCTAACCTTCCTAACTTTCTTACAAACAGACCTACCGCTGCACAACTACTATCACACTACCCACACTAGCCCACCCTCTCAAACCCACTCAGACTTCTACATCTGCCCTACAATCATAAATCTTACAACTACATATTACTCACTAACAAAAATTACACCATCTCACCACACTAAGAAAAGCTCTCATAGACCAAGCTCACAAAAAATTAATATTAAAAAACACATACTGACACTCCTACAAACTCTGCTAACCGCTGGTGTCATTCACCCAAATCCAGGTCCCCTCTCAGCTAGACAAATATCTGACCTGCTAATCCTAAATCTCAACATAAGAAGTATTACCAACAAGCTAACAGACCTACATGCATTCATAGCCCACTACAACCCTGATGTACTCACCATTACAGAGACCTGGCTTACACCCAGTATCCAAGATGAAGACTTTCTCCCCCAGGGTATAATACACTTCCTGCCCCAGGGTATAATACACTCAGATCTGATAGAACAACAGGAAAGGAGGAGGAGTAGCCATTCTCTTTATAAACACCCTTAACCTCCAGCTCCTGCACACCACACCACCCACTTTTCAAATGCTGAAGTCCTATTTTCTGTTCTATCCATAAGAAACACCAAGAAGATCAATATAATATGCTGCTACAAACCACCAAGCAACAACTCACTCATAATAGAAGACATCCTAGACTGGGCAAAGGATAATCTACCTGAGGAAACAATCCTACTAAGAGACCTTAATACAGACTGGGCAGCCTGTAACTCCAGCAGCCCCTCTACCCATATCAATCTATATGGGTTCTCTCAACTAATTGAAGAACCAACTAGAATAGATGAGAAAACAAAGAGAGAATCCATACTGAACTGGACACTAACCAACTATCCCAAACAAAACTGCACAGTAGGCTGCCTCCCAGATGACTTAAGTGATCATCTCCCCACCTTCCTACTCCAGAAACACTCCAATCACCCCCAAACCAGTAGTCTACAAATTTGTACGAGATGACTGTAACCTTACCCCACGATGCCTAAATATTGTCTTAAGCCACTGCAACTGGAAACCACTATGGACACTCCGGTTAGACCAGGCAGTAGACTACTTCAATTCTGCCTTCTCTAGCATCCTTAACAGTCTAGCTCCCAGCAGAAAGATCAGAGTTAAAGCCAGCTATGCACCCTGGATAAATAGGGGCACCAGAGCCTTACTAAAAACTAGAGATAAAGCCTGGAAAATCTGGAAAACTGACAAAACTCCTAGCTCAAAATAATACCATCAACAGCTTAGAAACAAGGCCAAGACTGAATCCAAAATAAACAAACAAAACTATTTTATTAGCACCCAAAGGAAATATTCAAATAGTCCACAAAAATTCTGGCATACCATTAACTCCCTAATAAAGCCAGGCAAAACTGCAACCCCAGCACCCATCTCTACTAACAATACTCTAGACATAGCTTTTCAATTTAATAACCATTTTACTAAATCCATCCTAGCCCTGTCCAGTTAAATAACCAAAAACAGTCTACCTCAATCACAGCCTAACCTATCCTACACCACCACCTCTTTCAGCCTAAAACCAGTGCCCACATAATCTATCAAAAAACTCCTCCTAAAACTGAAGCCAACCACACTAGCAGCTGATAACATACCTGCTGCATACCTAAAAATGGCAAGTGACTTCCTATCATATCCTGTCTCCACCCTTATCAACCGCTCTATACTAGAATCCTATATACCCAAACTCTGGAAAGTATCTCACATCATTCCGCTCCATAAAGGAGGCAATTCTTATGAATTCTCCAACTACCGACCTATTGCCATCCTTTGCCCCTTATCCAAAATTCTTGAGAAATGCATCCACTTGCAAGTGATGACATTTCTTAACACACACAATCTACTATCTACCACATAACACGGTTTCCGTCCACATCACAGCACTACCACAGCCCTTCTATCCTTCACTAATTATATAAACCTTCACAGGAATGATAACAAATATGTATCAGCCATTTTCCTAGACCTCTCTAAAGCATTTGATATGGTCTCCCACGCCATTCCACTAGACTCACTAACATCATTATCCTTCACCTCCTCTACTATAGCCTGGTTCAGAAGCTACTTGTCTGACAGGCAACAATCAGTCCAGTGGAAAGGAACTCTGTCTACACAACTTCCAGCCACCATAGGTGTCCCACAGGGCTCTATACTGGGCCCGCTGTTGTTCTCGATTTTCACAAATAACCTCAAATGCTCTACACAACATGCCACACTCATACAATATGCGGATGATTCAACCCTGATCTGCTCCGCCTCATCTCCCACCACCCTACATACACACGCTCAATATACCTTTATGTCAGTAGAAAAATGAATATCTGCATCCGATTAATTCTAAATCCCAAAAAGACAAAACTGCTACTATTTACCCCTAATAGATAAAAAAAACACTCTCCTTTACCATAATATCTAAGGACGGCACCACCATCTCCCCTTCTAACCACACCAAAGTTCTGGGCATTGAAATAGACAATAATCTCCACTTTGATGTTCACATCTCACATACCATAAAACTAGTACACAAAAAACTAGGATCCCTATACAGGCATAAGTCCTTTCTCTCACAGAAAGCAAGAGTCACTCTTGCACAAAGCCACCTCCTCTCAACTCTATTATACGCAGCATCAATCTTTACCCAAATCAGACAATGTGACCTAGACAAACTAGAATCATGCTACAATAAAATAGCCAAGTTTGCTACTAACTCAACCTATAGAACCCATCACTGTGCTGCACTAAAAGAACTAAAATGGCTTGAGCTACCACAGCTACTTAACTATCACCAGCTGGGCACAGCCTACAATATTCTCAAATATCCTGAAAAAAAACCCTCATTATCCAACCTACTTACTGTCTATACTGTAAACCGGCACCTAAGATCCAGTGAAAAATCTCTCCTCTCCATCACCAAGGTTAACAATAAGGCAGGGAAAGTGCTCTACTCCCACACCATTGCCAGAAATTGGAACTCTCTTCCCCTATCTGTGTCCACTGCCCCCTCCACATCCATATTCAAAAACTCCCTCAAATCGCACCTTCTTAGTACCTGGTTGTGCCCTTGTATCACATAACCCTACCCATACTACTATTAACTCCCCAAATTCCTCTCTGATCACATGCTGGAGCTCTGATCCCCTGTAGGCTTGGTCATCTGAAAGGGTACTTTTAACTGTGAAATCTTACTTGATATATTTTCTTCTCTTACCAATGTATAACAGACATTGTCCTTTTACCCATGTTCTATATCTTCTTTTACCTGGAGTGTTTTATTAACTTCTTGTTATATTACTATGCTCAGCATACATGATGTAACCTGTTTTGTGTATTATGCTGGATGTACTGTATTTGTATAACTTGATGTTGGAGCTTTTCTCCCAAGGCCTCTGCTGAAAATGGACCTGGTCCAGTCGGAATTTCCCGGTTAACAAATGTAAAAATAAAATAAAATAAATAAATAAATAAAATTATTTATTGAATTCTGTACTTTGTGATTTACCAGAAAACCATACATTTTATGAGGATTAGATAGACTACT